>NW_023270323.1:64916150-64929504 GCF_011800145.1 Mirounga leonina | reverse complement strand
TTTATTTATTTATTTATTTATTTATTTATTTATTTATTTATTTATTTTCTGAGAGAGAATGACAAAGACATAGAGAGAGAGAAAGAGGGGGGGGGTGGGGAGGGACAGAGGGAGAGAGGCTCCATGCCCCTCACGGATCTCAGGACCCTGAGATCATGACCTGAGCTGAAATCAAGAGTTGGATGCTTAACCAACTAAGTCACCCAGGCGTCCCTGACTGTTTTATTCTTAGGGAAGATTCACATTCTCTCTCTCAAAATATCTAGTCTTTATTCTTTTAGTGGACTGAAGTATGCCCCCCTCAAATGATATGCCCAGGTCCTAACCCCAGAAGCTGTGACTGGTATGTTATTCAGAAAATGGATCTTTGCATATGTGGTTAAGGACCTTGAGAAGAGGTGCTTATTCTGAAGAACCCAGATGGGCCTTAAATACAATCAAATGTATTATCAGACAGAGAAAGATATCTGTCTCCCTCTGGGTTTCTCCCTCTAGAGGGAGACAAACACACAGAAGAGGAGGAGGTAATATGACTACAGAGGTAGACCCTGAAGTCAAGAAGCCACAAGCCAAGAAATGCCTAGAGCCAACCAGAAGCTGAAAGAGACAAGAAATGGATTTTCTCCTGGGGCCTCTGGAAGGAGTGTGGTCCTGCTGATACCTTAAGTTAACTTCTGGCCTCCACAACTGTGAGAAAATAAATTTTTGTTGTTTTAAGTTAGGAAGCTTGTAGTAATTTATCATGGCAGCCACAGAAACCAATACAACTCTCCTCTTTTAAATTCTGAAATTGGTGGCAGGGGAAATTGTAATGTAAAAACACAACATGCTCACTCTAGCTCTGTGAGGTAATAGGAAACATAGATAAACTGTAGGAAATATAGTGGCATTTTACTTCTGCATAAGCCTGTAAAGCTCCTCATGGTCATACAGTTTGTCTTTTTCTATCTTCTTGTGCCCAAATATCTTCTGATTACTGGGAGATAGCCTGTGGTCGATAGATATTTGTTGAGCAAATCAACCTGACTTGGCAGCAGCTCCAGCAGAACTGGGACATTTCAGAAAAGAATAAAAGGTCATTTATCCTGAGAGAAGTGTTAATTCTTGCCTGAATTCTCATCAGCGTGCTAACACCTGCTCTGACACGCGTTTAGTTCTATCAGCATGTTGGAACTAGCCAGCCTTTGTGACATGCTGAAAAGAAAAAGTAAGTGAGAAATGCAGTGGTTAATGTGCATAGTCCTCAGGGTGCGGTGGCAATCACGAGTGAGTCATCAGAGGTGAACTCTGTTATTTTTTAATCTATTAAAATAGAATTTTCCAGAAATCCTTAAAATGTGAGAAATGGGAATTACGGGGCAATACATAAATCTAAATGGCATGACGTAGGGCTAGGATTCCATTCCCCCATGTCAGCTGGAAAGTTGGGAGGAATCATAGTAGATCTGGGAATAGATGGGGGTGCTTCTTGGTGTGGACCCTTCACATCCAGGCTGCCCATCAGCCAGGATGCACCAGCTCTGCCATACTTCAGCTGTACAGTGAAGTCCAGTCTTGCTAGTTGGTGCCTTGCAGGACCAGCTGTCATATATTTTTAACATCATTTCAATTCATCCATTTTCTTTAGAATATATAACCCCTTCTTTTCATCCGCAGTGTTGTGGCTCCCTTCTGCTACTATTTGGATCCCTGTCTCCCACTTGGATGCCCAAAATAACCTCTTCAGAGATCTCTCTTCTTACCGAATTGCTCCCTATAATTTATTCTTAACACAAACTTTCTTGAAACTCAATCTGAACATATGACTTCTCTACTAAAATGCATAAATACACCAAGAAAAAAAAACCGAAAAAAAATTCGCCACTGGTGGCTTTCTGTCATTCCACAGGATTAAATATAGATCTCATACTATATACATGTGTGTATATGTGTGTGTGCACACATAGGTATACACATACATACATTTAAATATATTGCATCTGTATTATATAGCAACTATATTCTATAAATGTATAATACCTATATTAACATACTTTCACAATTTGAGCCTCATCTACTTCTGCAGCCTCCTCTCCTTTTCCCTATAATGGAGTCTGTGTTATAGCTCTACACAATTCTCATGGCTTTTTGAGATCACCAACTTCTGGTTCCATGGTTTTATATGCAGCTGCTGTTGACTAGGGATACACTGATGAGGCCAAAGCCACAGACACCTGTTCTGACTGATCAGGGCTTCTGTTCTATTTGATTGGGTGGTTCGGGCTTCTATGAAGGCAGAGCCTGAGACAAGGAATTGGATATGAGTGGTTTCATAGTGTTTTGAGGAGGTAATCTCTGGAAGCAGATATGAGAAAGTAGTGAGTGATACAGGGCTGGAGGAAAATGTGCCTTGCCAATGTTGCTGCTGGGGAATCAGGAGTTCAAATATGTTGGGACCTGTGAGATGCCAACTCAAGCTCCCAGAATTATCCAGAAAGATAAAGCTTTTATCCTTCCATCATTGATGGAGCCTGTTGGTTCCTCTCCACTTCTAGGCTGTACTTGTAGACAGTCTAAGGGAGCTCCAATGACACCCTAGGCCAGGAGGCTGAATCAGAAAGATACGCAGTGAACAATGGGGTAAAATCCTGGCATTACAAGGGGAGTCTGAGCTCCTGTGTAATTGTCCACCACACCCGCTGCTGATATCAGACGTGGTCTAAGGGAGGTGATGCAGGCACTGGATGAGTCTACAAACATTGCCCTTGCTAATGTTTCAGAATCCAATGAATTTAATTTATCCTCATATATATGTATTAACAACATTCAACACAATTCATCACTTCCTTGCAATGATCATTGTGTCTTGCTCTCCTTTGATTCTTCCTCTCTCTAGCCACTTTACTCAATGTTTTTTTTTTTTTCCCCCTACTTTTATCAGACATTTAAAGTTGAAAATATTCAGGACATGTACTTCTCTTCTCAGTCAATATAATCTCTCATTAGTTCTTTTTTTTCTTTTTTCTTTTTTTTCTAATTTCATGGCTTCATTGGCCACTTATATCCACAAGTCCTAAATGTCTATCACTACACCAGTCTTGCTTCTGATTCCAGATGTTTCTATCCAAATGTATACTTAGTTGTCTCACTGGCAACTCAAATCCATAAGCCATTATCACTCAAAAGTGGCCTCTTTCAGGGTTCTGACACAGGAAATGGTACTGTAATCTACTTCACTGTTCAAGCCAGAAACATAGGAGTCTAATAAGATTTCTCACTCTCTCCTCTAGAATGACCAAACATCCTGATCTGCCTCTGACTGAAGGACTTCTTGGGATGTGGAACTTTAAATGCTAAGATTGGGATGATACTGGTTGAATCAGGATGGTTGATCACCATCAAGTCCTGGGGAATCTACCTCCTAAATATCTCTTTATCTGTCCATTTATTGCCATTCCTGGACAGCCACTATTGTCTCTCTATATTATATGGCTTCATGTATCCACTCTCACTCTCCATTCCCTACCCTCCAAATGCTTTCTGCACACTGTGATTGCCAGACCTTAATAACAAACAAGATTATTATAAACCTCTTCTATCCCTTCTCATTATCCATAAGATGATAAGACCCAGGAATATCTGTCTTCACCCGTACCCCAGGCTCATCCTTCAGCACTTGCCCTCTTTCTCTCTCTCTCTGGGTTCCAGCTGTACAAACATTTCCATTACTCAACTGTGTCAGGAAACAGAACTTGAATAATTTCCCCCTCCTGCTTCTCCATTTTAACTCCTTATCTTTCAGGTCTCAGATTCAATGTCATTTCTTCAAGAACTTTTTTCCCCCAAGACAAGATCAGGCACATGTTCTCTTCCCTGCCTTAGCATGCTATACTTCTTCAAAGAACTCAACAGCTTCATATATCAGAATGTGATGCATATCTAGTTGCTAAATGATTATTTATTAAATAAATGTTTCTGAGGCAACAGAACAGACACATTTTGCTAAAACAAGGACAATAGAAAACCCAATGCAGAGTTCTGAGGCATATGAGTGTTTCTAAAAAAGGAACAATATATATCCCCAAAAGGCACGCGACAGACATAAACTTGCCTTTAAAAGTCTCTGTTTAAAGAAAAATGCACATGAAATGTACTATTTTCGATAAAAGTAGTAAATAGATGAAAATAAAGGGGTAGGGCCTTCTTTTCTTAATATGCTTTATTTATTGAGCTTCATTTTTCTCCTAGATATTTTCAAATTATTCTTTTTTTTAAAGATTTTATTTATTTGAGAGAGAGATAGCAAGAGAGAGAGCATGAGCAGAGGGGAGAGGGAGAAGCAGGCTCCCCGCAGAGCAGGGAGCCCTATGTGGGGCTTGATCCCAGGACCTGGGACCATGACCTGAGTTGGAGGCAGATGCTTAACCCACTGAGCCATCGAAGTACCCCAAATTATTCTTAATCATAGATCTTTTTAATAGCAATATTTTTTAAAAAAAAACCTCAGAATCGATTTTTAGATTTATGAACCTGAGTATCATTTGTTTTATTTCATCTTGAAAAGCAGTCAGATTTGAAATCAAATATGTATTACAAGGTTTAAACATTACAAATGACATTTTTCCCTCAAATTTGTCTGTGAAAAAACTGGGTAAATGACTAATGAGAAAATATTACTATGCTAAATTTACAAAAATTACAGAGCAAACACAGAACCAGTGCCAATTACATCTTGCACTGCAATGGCAGTAAAAGTAAACTTAATTTTGACACATATAATTGCGTTAGCAATAATTTCATGTAGAGGAAAAAGCTATTCATCTTTAATATCCTTGGGGACTTTTTGCTCAACCAATTTCCAATTTTCTAATGCCTGGCTCTAGCTTGAAATGAGGGCAGTCCCTGCTTCTCTGTCCTTGAATATTGCTCATGCATCATTCTTGTGAAAATATGTATGCTTCTACTCATGCCTTCATTCATTCTTTTATTCAGCATTTACGGAGCAAATTTTATGTGCCAGGCACTGTGCTTGGTTCTGGATATGCAAAGATGAATAACTCTAAGAGATAAAATATGGCAAGAAAAAAATCACATTAACAAATAATTATATTTTCAAAGGTAAGTGCTGATAAAAATAGGGTAAGTGGTAGAGTAAACACATGTGCAAATACTGACTACCATTTCATTTCACTCTTCGTGTTCCGGAAACGGACACTGAAGCTTAAGAGAATAAAGTAGTTTCATGAAGATCTCAAAGCTAATGAATGAAAAGACCCGGGCTTGAACTCAGGTTTTCCTATACCTAAACCAAGGAATTCCCTTTGCTGAATGCTTCAGGTTCTAGTGCCATCTATGTTGCATATGGATGCACATTTTACACAAACCTCATGTAATTCTAATAACCATGAAAAAGAGCAATTGCTATCCCCAATACACTGTTGAGGAAACTAAGATTCAGACTCAGTAACTGCCCAAGTTACAGAGTTACAGAGTTAATAAATGGCAGACCTATAATTCAAACTGAGGTTTGTCCAACCCTGTGACCTATACAATGTCTGCTATCACCAGCTTCCTGTCTGTTCTGTTTTACTCAATCCTATATGTCTGTGCAATAATTTAACGACTACAAAGAACTACCACTATTTGAGCATTTGCTATATACTTTCTTAAAGGCATTTTTCATGAATCTATTTATTTATTTATTTTTTCATTTATTAAAGATTTTATTTATTTATTTGATAGAGACACCGTGAGAGAGGGAACGCAAGCAGGCGGAGTGGGAGAGGGAGAAGCAGGCTTCCCACGGGGAAGCCGGGAGACCGGTGAGGGGCTCGATCCCAGGACCCTGTGATCATGACCTGAGCTGAAGGCAGACGCTTAATGAGAGAGCAACCCAGGCGCCCCTCATGGATCAATTTAAAGGTATTTTCCATGAAACAACTTTTTTAATCTTCACAAAACACTAGGTAGGTACTACTATCCCCAAAGCATACTGAGTACTATCTGCTCTCTCAAAGATGAAGAATTAAAGGACTAATGTCTCCATATCCTTCAGCAGGGGTCAAAAAGGACAGTCATCTACTTAATTCATCAGTCAGAAAATATGCTATTTTCAAATTACAGATACAGTTCATTACAAGTTTCAAACCCAGAGTAGCCAATGTTGTTTTTTGTTTTGTTTTGTTTTGTTTTCTTTCCTAGCTACTTTGTTTTGCAAATATATGTTATGGCTAAAGAACGAACTTGAGTGAGCATACGGATTCAGAACCATCTGTTTAAATTTCTGTTGCGACTGCTCCCCTCCTGTTACCATTCTTAACCACATGTAGAGATTTCTGGCGATATTTGTTAGTGCAAGGAGAGAGAGCCAATGATAGAGCAAACAATGTGCTTCTCTTTCCCTTTCAGGCCTCATGGACCCAGATGAAGGGCGTTGTTGGTGGTGACAGAAAGCATGGCTTCCTGATGGAAATAAACAAATACCCATGTGGCTCAAGCAATGACTAGCCAGTTACCTATTAAACTTCTTGAGTAAGTACCAACTTGCAACCTAGTCTGGAAACAATGGCACAGGTTACTAAATGTCGTATAATATGATGACAACAATTACAGACGTATGAGCTAAAATCATCTGCAGGCACCAGGAAAGAATTTATTTATTTATTATTATTATTTTTTTAAGATTTTATTTATTTATTTGACAGAGAGAGACCCACAGTGAGAGAGGGAACACAAGCAGGGGGAGTGGGAGAGGGAGAAGCAGGCTTCCTGCGGAGCAGGGAGCCCGATGCAGGGCTCGATCCCAGGACTCTGGGATCACGACCTGAGCCGAAGGCAGACGCTTAACAACTGAGCCACCCAGCCGCCCCAGGAAAGAATTTATTATGCAAAAGTGTAGGGCAGGGGTTAGACCCCATCATTCGAAAGCATACAAGCACCCTGTCACCCGGACATCTCAAAAAATATACAGGTTTTGAGGCAACATTATAAGTAGAGATAAATCACTGAAAAGGCTGTATGTACATACTCAGAAAAGTATCCCTGAACAAATCATTTGCTTCCTACCAAGAGGGCTGTTTTTGAGACTTTCTCCAATAAAATTCTTAAGATTTGAGCAGGCAACATTGTTTAAAAAACAATTCTGTGTTGTATGTGACACTTCATAAAACTGGAGATTACTCTCCATAGTGGGTTGTATGTTGTCTCCAAATCCAAGCATGACTGGCATCAAATCTGCAGGAAAATAACTCACCTTCTTAATGGCCCTTAATAACAATCAGAATGTGACTTAACTTGTATTCCAATAATAAAAGTCTGACTCTCATTTTTCACTTGATTTAAAGGTCAACATAAGCTGAATGCAAACCGCCTTCTAAAATTAGAAAAGCAATTGAATTAACAGTAACACTGTACCCCAGGAAGAGAAGTAGGAAATTTCATCACAACCACAACATCAGTGTAGCCTATGGAGCTCTTTTGACTTCAAGATTTGTGATCTCAGTGGGAGACGGACACACACACACACACACACACACACACGAGAGAGAACTCAGTTATTTGACCAAGCTCAATCAAATGCATGGTTATAAACCTACTTTCTATTTTTCACAGACAACACTGAGTTAGAGACATTATGGGATAAAGAAGATGACAAAATTTTTAAATAAAACATAATGTTCTGTTTGTAAAAAATATAGACCAGTAAATAGAGATCAGTAGAATTTATAAAATGAAAATAAGGTAGACTGGGTAGGCATGAAGGACATTAGGAGAAGGAAGGGAAAAATGAAGGGGGGGGAATCAGAAGGGGAGACGAGCCATGAGAGACTATGGACTCTGAGAAACAAACTGAGGGTTTTTGGGGGAGGGGATGTGTTAGCCCAGTGATGGGTATTAAGGAGGGCACATATTTCTTGGAGTACTGGGTGTTATAAGCAAACAATGAATCATGGAACACTACATCAAGAACTAATGATGTACTGTATGATGACTAACATAACATAATAAAAAAAAAGAATAGGTAACACAAAAAATTCTTTAAAAAGCTTGTTAAGTAAATTAATTGAGATCTATACTGCATAACAGATGGCAAAACAAATTCCACGTGAATCAAAACTTTATTGAAAATAATAAATAACATTCTATTCTAAAATAGAAGTATATTTATGAGCTTCTTAGAGGAGTAGTATTTTTATAGAAGTATAGAAGAAATCACAACCAAAGTATAGACAGATTTGACTACAGAAAGATTAAAACTTTCTCATACAATGAAAATTATTATCTAAAGCAAAGGGATATGATTAGAGAAGATATTAATATCTAATTTGATAAAGAGTTAATATTTGAATTGTATAAGAAGTTCATAAAAAATGATAAGGGGCAGCTCTGGTTGGTAATGGCTGGAAGATTGTTGGAGATGCAAGAGATGAGAGGGAAAAATTAATTGGGAGTATAACACAAGAGAAGAAAGGAAAGCTGGATATAAGGAAGAAAACTGTTAATAAGAATAGCTAGCTCTGAGAAACAAACTGAGGGTTCTAGAGGGGCGGGGGGCCGGGAGATGGGTTAGCCTGGTGATGGGTATTTAAGAGGGCATGTATGGAGCACTGGGTGTTGAATGCAAACAATGAATCATGGCACGCTACATCAAAAACTAATGATGTAATGTATGGTGATTAACATAACATAATAAAAAAAAAAAAAAGGAAAGAAAAGAATAGCTAGCTGGCCTCCATGATGGCTGCAATAAGCCTGGCTTCCTGGTTTCACAGGAGAGGTCCCATGCTGACCTATGTAAACAATAGGTTATTAGAGAAATGAAGTTGTCTGACCTCTGGGACCAGGTTATTAAAGATCTTGTGCCTCCTGCCTTGTACTTTCCTGGATCACTTGCTCTGGAGGAAGCCAGCTGCCACATGTGAAGAAACTCAAGCAATCCTACACAAAGGTTCACACGGAGAACTGAAGCCTCCTGCTAATCTAGGCCGGCATCAACTTATTCATTGTACAGAAGAAGACAATGAGGCAAAAAAGATAAGAGACTTGCCTGAGTTTACACAGCTAGGGTCAGATCTAGGATTTAGTCCCTGGAGTCTATGTCCTTAACCATTATAGGTACTGCCTCTTGATGGAAGAAATAGGACAGAAAAATACTAGCAGTTGTATGAAACATAACAACAGAAAAGAATGCTAAAATTCAGAAATGTGTTGGATATGGGGCATAAGAGAGCACAAGGGGAAGATTAAAAATGACTAATTTTTCAAATACGCATAACAGAGAGGATAGTAGGGTTATTAATTAAGATGGGAGGATCAGATACTAGAAGCTTGGGAAGTGATGTGTGCGCATGTGTGGTCACTCATGGAGCAGTCTGGAGAACTAAGTAGATACAGTGGGAAGGGAATGAGTGGGCTAGTGTGGAAAATCCCTGACTTGAGTTTTCCAGGCAAGGAAAGTTCCAGAGGGGTTTCACTCCACTAATATATGGTTAAAGATGGCTTATCTCAAATGAAGATGTTTATATTACCCTCTTTCTGGAGATTAATAAGGCTAGAAATTTCCTCACTCCCCTTAATTTCTTTTTGACCATAACTTATTGTTATCAGATGTAGACATGATCCAAAAATTAAAAAAAAAAGAACACCTGTCTCTTTAAAAACAACTATCAATTAAGTAAAATTCACTCAAATTAGTTCAATTAAAACATCAATGAAATAAAAAATAATTGTACTGGTTGCTTTGCAATAACTAGAATATAAACTAATACTCTGAATGTATACCCAATACTTCATTAGTGTGTAAGAAAAATAATCTAGTTTGAGAATTAATGTTTTCTCCATTTTTGTCTCATGTCTAACAACCACCAAGGGAAATTCTAGCTCCCCACTCCACAATGTATGTGACTTTATTTCATTGTAAATATGTATGTCGCTGGAATAAATAAGATTCTCTCTATTGGGAGCTAAGAAAAGGCAGATACCGCAGGTGTTACTTGGGAAGAGCTTTGTATGTATCCACAGCTGCTTAGTTGTAATGCACTGCTGCATGTAATGGCCAAGAAAATTCAGCACAGATGCTACAACAAAAATTCCCAAGCAACCAACAAAAGTGAAATTGGACAAATCCTAATACATAATATATACACTATAATATTCTACTGCATGTACTTTACAAATCTGAATATGTCACTTGGCTTATCTTTGTACTTTACTAAAACAAAATTAAAAATCCACAGACTCTCTGGAGGGATTTAAATTTACCATACACAAAAATGCATGAGGAGACATTGAACACCTTTTATGATAGGGGGACAAAATATACTAAACAATAACTGCAACAATGCAATTAACCAGACAAGTGGTAATAAATGGATGCTCTTGTTCTCTCATCCTCTTTTGATTTACTGCCGATCTCATGACTTCTCATTTCTTAGCACCCTGCCATCTTTGCTCCCTTTGCACGGGAAAAAAAAAGTAAGATCATAACAATCAATAGGTTAGTGAATCCTGTTTACCTTTTTGATACTGTATTAATAGTCACATTTTATTTCTAAATGGGTCTTACTGCTCACTATGCAGGTAATGGGCTGTTTAACAGATGATGTTCATTCTAGGCTCCTTCAGCTTTTATATTCTATGTCACTATGTGTTGTCTTCATCAGATAGATGCTCATAGAGACACCAAACATACCAATTTTCATTGTAGAAGCCAACAAATATTATGATCCAACACCTTAAAGCTAGTTATTCAAGAGTTCATTTGAAAATAGTTTTGAATGTAGAAAATGGATTGCTTTGTATTTCACATTTTAGATATTATTTACACTTATAAATACACATTTGATTTTCTCTTGATATGTTCTTGTCTCACTTTCAAATAATTTTAACTTAAAAAGAAGACACAATTTCTAATTGTCTCAAAAGCCCCTTAGAAGTTTACTTTGTGGAGTAAATAAATAGCTAGGAACCTGATCAGAACATCCTATGAGCAGGAATGACTGAGGTTTTTCAAAGGATGATGTGCCTGGACATTCTTCCAGCACACATCCAATTCAAAGCTGAACAAACAATGGGACAAAGTGACACACTTTTCAAGAAGGTTTTGTTACTCTCCCTTCCACCATGAAACTCCAAATGCCTCAAAATCAAAACAAGATAACAAACAATTATACCAATAAAACAAATAGCATGTCTTAAAAAGTTACACATAGATTCAACATATGAACATAGGACTCAGCAATACCAATCCTAAGTATCTTCCCCAAAGAAATGAAAACATATGTCTGCACCAAGATTTGTATGCAAATGTTCATAGTAACTTCATTCATAAGAGCCAAAAGTTGGAAACAGCCCAAATGCCCATCAACAGGAGAAGAAATGAGCAAAATGTGGCATACCCATACAAGAAAATATCACTCAACAATAAAAAAAGAGCAAAATCTTTATACATGCTACGACACAGATGAACCCCAGAAACATTATGCTCAGTGAAAGCCAGACACAAAAAATTACATGTTGTATGATTCCATTTATATGAAACATCAAAAAAAGGCAAATATATAGAGGTAGAAAATAGACTTGTGTTCTGCGCTGGGGAAGGTGGAGGAATAGATAGCAGCTAAATGTATATGGAGTTTCTTTTGGAGGTGATAAAAATGCTCCATTGTTCGTTTGTTGTGCTAGCTAGACAAATATGATACAATGTATTTAATTATACACTTAAACATGTGAATTTTATGGTATATAAATCATATCTCAGTAAAGCTATTAAAAACATGTATAGTATAGTATAAACAGTCATAAAACCAACATTACTGTGGTTATTGAAAATCTATAATCTTTTATGCTCACATAACAGAGGTGGTCTTCAACATAGAAACTTTGATTCAGTGTACGCTGATCTTTAAATGACTGAAGTTAGTTCCTTTTTAAAGATATTGGTTAAAAAATTATGGAGAGAAACGTAAAGGAGGTAGAAAGATGGGGGCACAAAAGAATCATCCAAGGTCAGGAGGTCCAAGTGTACTTAAATCGCAGTATCGAGCCAGGTGGCTGGCTCGGCAGATGATGGCCTTTCTAGACCCATGTAGATAAGAATTAGAATATCTCTTTAGGAGGAAGGTTGACAAAGGATAATGTAATACAATATAGGTTGTTTGGTGTTTGACTTTAATGTCTCTAGCATTTGTAAAACACTGGAAAGAAGTGTCTAACTGTACAACATTACTTTATGTACTATGTTTGCTAAGGCAGAAATTTAAATCAGCTTTGCTGATTGGCATATAGTACATGCTCAATAAATACCCATTGAAGAGAGAAATATGAGAACTATTGAACAATCTATAACTGCATTATTAAATATCCACGTAATATTATGATTCAAGGGCATTGGGCATGGGTTGTGTGGGAAAATTTGGAGGAAAAACAGGTTTGCCGTGGGAATGAGTGATAATGAGGTCAGTTTTGGACATATTGAATTCAAGAGGACCTCACCCCTCTTACTTGGAGCTGTTTAGCTTATATCTTAATACAGGGTTCTGGGTTAAAGATATAAATTTGGAAGTTTTCAGTGTAGTTTAATTCATGGCTGTGATTTACAAATCAATAACAAATCAATTTCTTTTAAGTGATACAGAAAATATTCCCATGTAATTAGTTCTATTTTTGGCTCTGATTTTAAATCTGAATAAAAGCCTATTAAAATCTTCAAACATAAGGCATTTTCTTTGAAAACAATAGTAGCTGTAAACAAAGCTGCCTTTGTTGGCTCAGAGAACATTTTCTGTTCTCTCCAATTACCTTCACCATGCAGAAGTCCCTCTGAGACAGAGACTCACCCTTTCTAGTCTCACTTTGTTACCTTTCTACAATATATTCCTTTGAGACATCCACAGTCTGAAAAATGCGAGTCAATCCACAGAGGAGTTAGTAGGGGAAAAAGAAAAGTGGTTAACTATTTTCCTTTATGAAATGTTTACATGTATTCAATATAAGTCCACTCCTTCTTGCTATGTAGCAGGTGAGTTTAGTTTTACTGGTAGAGCTATTAAAATAGTATCAAACAGTGATAGATTATATATAGGGGGACAAATCTATGGTTTGGAGTCAAGTGAACTTTGATTTAAATAATGCTTTTCTGGGGTGCCTGGGTGGCTCAGTCAATTGAGTGACTGATTTCCACTCGGGTCATAATCTCAGGATTTTGTGATAAAGACCTTCATTGGGATCCACACTTAGCAGGGAGTCTGCTTGAGGTTTCTCTCTCCCTCTCTCCCTCTGTTCCTCCCTACACTTGCTCTCTCTAAGGTAAATAAATTAAATAAATATTTATAGATAGATAGATAGATAGATAGATAGATAGATAGATAGATAGATA
>NW_023270323.1:64871631-64916140 GCF_011800145.1 Mirounga leonina | reverse complement strand
ATAGATAGATAGATAGATAGATAGATAGATAGATAGATAGATAGATAGATGATAGATGACAGATAACAGTTTTTCATTTACTAGCTTTATGATCTTGGGTAAATTACAAAATTTCTCCGAGATTCACTTTCTTCATCAACTGAAATAACTTCATCAACAACAAATACATTTATGTCCTCAGTAGGCTTTTGGTGAGAGTTACATGAGATAATACATAAAAACCCAAGTAAATTGGTTGTTGATTTTATCCTTAGTAGCTGGTGGAAAGGATAATTCTGGAGATTTTTCTCAAGCATACCATTATTTTCCACATCCAGTGGGGTCTTAAATCAGAGGAGACATTATTCAGATGTTATTTCCCACAAAATTTCAATGTAGCCAAGTTTTTTGGAGCATCTGGAAATGTATTTTTTTCCTGTTATTTCCTTTTAGCATTCCCCTTTGATCTTAGATGATTTTAGAAACTCATTGCTTGCTTACCTGAAACCACTTTTTTCGGAAATAAGTGAGAACTTAAATTTTGTAAGACAAAAATGTGTAAGAAAACCAGGTGTTATTGTTCATGTCTATAGATTGGTTACTTAAAATACACAAATTCATCATTAAAGGATGACACCAAACATTCTAAAACCTAATGAAGTCTTCTACCTGCAGTTTCAGCTCTACTGTTAACTATGTAGTTTGGGGTCCAATATTTAATCCTTTGGCCACTGATCATTTAGTTCCACATCTAAAATAATCAGGGTAGAATTTAGTTCTCTAGGAGTTTATCAGTTGTTGCTTTTTTTTTTTTTTTTGATTTGACAGAGAGAGACACAGCAAGAGAGGGAACACAAGCAGGGGGAGTGGGAGAGGGAGAAGCAGGCTTCCCATGGGGAAGCAGGGAGCCCGATGCGGGGCTCGATCCCAGGACCCTGGGATCATGACCTGAGCCGAAGGCAGATGCTTAATGACTGAGCCACCCAGGCACCCCTGCTTTTTTTTTTTTAATGGAGAATTTTAGATTTGGGGCTTACATGTTGATGACCATACCAAAAAAAGAAATAAAACCATAATGTGCATCATCAGGATGACCATTTGAGTATGGTCATCTGATTTCCATCTTTATGCTTGCCATGATAATGTTACTTCACTTTGGGGGGGCTAATGAGGAGAGAAGGAACCAGCATATCTAAATGACACATCTGTAACAAGGAAGCTTGAATATGATCTCAGCTCACTGTACCATTGAAGGTTTTGCTGGAGTTTGGGAAGAGAAAAATTATAGAAGAATTGAGTTAACAATGACCTATGGCAATAAATATGTCAAACTTGTACCTGCTCTTGGCAGTCAGTATCATAATCTTCTGTCACATTAATGTCAATTATTTCAGATTTCTCTGGTCTGGTAATTTTGCTTATATTTTATTTATAAATGAGTTTTAGGCTTTGAGGTTGTTCCAGATCTGTAAACATGAAGAGTTTTATGTTTTCTCTTTGTACAAATTTAAATAACATTTTAATAAATACAATTTCATAGTCGATATTCTAGAGAACTTCGTCCTTTAGAAGGAGGTTTCTACTTTATTGAAGCTGGAGAGACATTGAACTAAAACATTTCCAGGTCCCTTTCACCTCCACCAACGTGTAACAAAGCAGCAGCTCCCTTTGGGAGGAAGGACTTTCTTCTCTTTTTCTCAGTGATTCACAAAGGACTCTTGGGAACCACATAAGTGTGTTTTCCCATGACACTGCCTCTTATTTTAATGGTGCAATCGTAGATAGCAAAATTGACTTAAGATACGGTGCAAATACTAGAAAACCACAGAAAAAATGTTGTTAAGTTGCTCAGGATATAGTTTAGTATATTTATTAATCTATATTATTAAATGTACTCTAAAAACTTCCCAACTTGGGGCACCTGGGTGGCTCAGTCGTTGGACATCTGCCTTAGGCTTGGGTCATGATCTCCGGGTCCTGGGATCGAGCCCCGCATCGGGCTCTCTGCTCTGTGGGAAGCCCGCTCCTCCCTCTCCCACTCCCCCTGCTTGTGGAGTTCCCTCTCTCGCTGTGTCTCTCTCTGTCAAATAAATAAAATCTTAAAAAAAAAAAAAAAACTTCCCGACTTAATGCATATATCTCATGACTTCACAGCTCTTAGACTTCCCTCCTTCTGCCTAGTGGACTTTATTGTTCAAAAGAACTCAACAGCAACCTCCTCTGGAGACTTCTCTGCTTCCCCCACATAAAGCGCAAGATCAATCTCCCTTCGCTTCACAAACCTTTACCTCTATAACAGCACCTGTCCAAGTACCTTCCATGTATCCTTTCCATGTTGTCTCTGTCTCTCTTTTATCAATTCCCTCATGGCAGAGATGAGGTCTTGTCTTCTTTCTCATGTGATAATATTATGTACATTTAAATGTCTAATAAATATTAGCTCACAAAATGAAACACAACCCTGTCTTAAAAAGTTCTTTGCTACTGCTACAAATAAAATTTCCCCGAATGAATTGGATGCAACTTAGTCACTTACCCTATGTAGCACCAGGGAATGAGTCCCAACTTTGAAGCCCGTTGTCAGATCTGAAATTTAATTCTGTATCTAGCACATTTTAGTTGCATGACCTGAAGCTAACTACTTCCTGTTTTGAACTTCAAGTTGGTCATCTCTAAATTGGGAAAAATAATTGCATACCTCACAAGTTTGCTTTGAAGGTTAAAGGGCATCATTAAAATGTTTTAATGTCTTTATACAATGCACATTATGGGACTTGAAATGTTAGTTCTTTTTTTTTTTTATCTCTTCCTTTTTAACTTATTGAAATGTTAGTTCTTTTGCCCCTTTGAGTCTGATGGGCTTTTTGTGTTAAAATGGTTCCTAAGCATCAGATTATAAAACTGCTCTAATTTGCTAATATCTCAGTAACTACTATATATAGAGAGAATATCTTGATTTATTAATCAATTCTGTTTTTGATTCCCAGTATTTCATTATCCCTAGATGTTTCCCTGTTTCAGCATCAGTCAGAAAAAAAAAAAAAAGAAAGAAAGAAAAGGAGAACATCAGAGAAAGAACAAAAGAATTGATCCTTCACTTTGAGTTTCAAATAGCATAGGCTCTGACATAAGACAAAAGATTTAGTAGAATATATGATTAGAGAAATATTTACTTGCACTTTACCCCCATCCTCAGACGAAGCCAAGATTGCCCAGCATTGAATTCATTGGTAGGGAAGGAAGGGAAACAATATAAATCCCAGAGAGCTTTAGGGCATGAGGTTTAGGAGTGTCATGTCAGCCATCTCCACGTAAAACCCAGGGAATTGGCAATCCCCTGGGATCTACGTCTGGCACAGGTGGGAACAGAAAAGGCCCCTGCCAAAGTTGCATGTGGACTGACCTGAATCAGTCTCTCAGATTCTTTGGCACCAGAGGAATTAGATGATGCCCAAAAGGGGCTGAGTGTAGGTTTATTTTAGCCCACCACTGGTTTAGGAGTGTAGAATGCTTCCTGTTACCCTCCAGTGTTGGAGTAGGGGTGGGGTAGAATGGCTCAGAGAACCCCAGACCTGAAGAAGTTTTATAGGATGAGTGAGCTAGGACTCAGTGGGGGCAGTGCAGATAGGTTATGAAGACCCAGACATGATCCACATCCCCACCCCATACCCACCAGCTCCCACCAGGACCTCATATTAATAAGCTCTATGTAAAAGGGAAACAGTTGGGGAGAGCATGATAGTTCACATTTCTGATACACAGTGGAAGGATTAAAATAGAAATGAGGTTTACAACAAATCTCTCTCTTTCCTCTCTATCCATCCATCATCCATCATCCATGTATCCATCCATCCATGCATCTATCCATCTATCTGAAATTCTGGTGGACTGAAACTCATGAAGAAATTAAGACTGTAGTGGAGTTTTTAAGATACTAGATATCTTCAAGGATAGGAGTAGAAAGGGAAAAATGAACTTGGAGAAAAGTAGCTATTAGAGGGATCCAAAGACCAAAATCCTTTAGCATCCGTCTTGCCCTGACTACTCCTTAATTTCTGTAATGATAGACCTTGGGGTTTTAATCCTTCTCTACTGTGTACTCTTCATGCTATAGTTCTAATACAGAAGCAAGGCTGGGTCCACTGGTCCACTGGTCTCCACTCTGCATGTGGATGGAGTTGGAGGGGATAAACAGTGGGCCAGGAATGGCAGGTTTTCCAATATCCTCCAAGTAAGGACAAGCATCTGTGCCACATTAGAGACAGTAATATACAAGGACAGACAGTCTGCCACAGAAGAAGAAAGGGAGAGGGGAAAGGGTTTCATGCATAATCAAGACATCTCCAGGTAATGTGTCAATATTGTGATTATTGACACCAACAGTCAGCTGGTGAGTGGTTCCTGGCTCACTGAGGTTTGACCCAGAGCCATGTGGCTCTGGGGCAGATGGGTTACATCACTGAACTTCACTAAGCCTATCTATTTCTCATTCATCTAGAGAAACTAAGGCAGCCTACCAGGCCCCTAAATAAAATCTGTAGTTTATTTGCCTCAAATTGATTAGGAATACAGAAAAGGGAAGCTTGTTCCCTTACTCACCTAGCCCACAGGGATTGGTATCTTCTTCTTTCCTTTTTCTCTAACAGTCATAGAAGAAAAAGAATCTCATCTCACTGATACCAAAATAGCTAATCTGCTACCATTTTTGAGTTCTGACTGTGCCTGCTTTCAAATTTTTCCCAGACTGTAAACCCTCAGGGAAAAGATTTTCTGTACTTCATGCTATTCTGTACATCAATTCTTAAAACCTAAAAATAAGATTTTTGACATGTTTGACAATATCTATTCCCCTGAATCCAAATTCCAGGGAAATATCTGATAATGCACAGGGGAGCTGCAAATGGAGGGGCGAGGGGAGGGAGCCTTGCTGACCACACAGGGAGATGAGGCACTCTGCAGGTGGCAAGAGCATAATCGAGTTCTAGGTGGGACTCCCAGGAAACAGGCTCTTTCAGCAACAGAGACAAAGAAAATCTCAAGTTGGATTTCACACAAAGGGCTGTAATTCAGCTGAGGCAAACATCAAGGAATATCATTGCCTTGTCTCCTTCAACTGACAAAATGATTCTTCTCTTGTTTATGGTTTGACTTTTCTCTTTTGCTTTAGAAGGCTGAACAAAATATAAGGGAGTGACTGCATCTCCTTGAGAGGAAAGGGAAAGATGTAGTCGGTGCAGAGGATAGAAGAATTGCTTCAGTTGACCTCCCTGGGACCTAATCTCAGCTATGGAATTCTTTTTTTTTTTTTTAATTTTTTTTAAGATTTTATTTATTTGCAAGAGAGAGAATGAGAGACAGAGAGCATGAGAGGGAGGAGGGTCAGAGGGAGAAGCAGACTCCCTGCTGAGCAGGGAGCCCGATGTGGGACTCGATCCTGAGACTCCAGGATCATGACCTGAGCCAAAGGCAGTCACTTAACCAACTGAGCCACCCAGGCGCCCTCAGCTATGGAATTCTAAAGTCACAATTTGCTCTATTGGTTGGGGAGAGATTGTTTAATGTGTCTTCTTTCAACACTGAAAACAATTACATCTCCAGCCCATTGTGGACATGTGGCACTATTCTGGGATTGCATTCAAGCATGTAGAAGAGATGAGTATTTTCACCAATGCTCAATGCTTGAGTAGGTAACATCAGTATCAGTGTTTTGCTTTGTTTTGTTTTGTTTTCAGAGTAAAGAAGGAACAAAAACAGATATGCGAGGTGACATTGTAAACCTTCTAGCTGGCTTTCCAGCTTTACAGCTCATCCCATCAAATCAACATTCTACTAAAAATTACTCTTCTATTATTATTCCTCTATTCTGAAACCTTCAATGGTTTCAAGATTCTAACTTTAAGTTTCTTCCTTTTTTCTTTTTTACTGGTTTTGATACTGGAGGTGTTTTCTAATCAGAACCTCTTAAGCTAGGCCAAAATACTTTGCCCTGTTCTTGCCTCTACTTTGATTCTCCAAATGGTGTTCACTCTATCCTACCCATCATCCATTTATCCAGTTCAAACCAGAAATAAGGGCAATCCTAACTCTATGATAATCTCTTGATCTCTTATCACAGTCACTAAGTTGATCAATAATTTTCAGGTTCCTAGGCTCTATCCCAGTCCTACTGAATTAAAATCTGGAGCTTGGCCTGAAAATTTGCATTTTTAACAAACTGTATTAATTCCTAGATACACTAAAAGTCTGAGAAACTCTGTATGTAATCTTATGAAAGAATATCTCTCCTACTACTTGTCATCTGCGTCACTACTGGGTGTTTGAAGGTGATTTGTGTAAAATGAAATAAAATCATACACTAAGTCATTTAAATACACACACACACACACACAGTCTGAACCATACCACGTAATAGGGGACATTTGACTTAACTGTAATATTTCATAATTATTTCCTTCCTCCATCAAAAAATCAAAATGAGTCCATTCTGATCCAAATCTAGAATTCGAAGTTTTTCCCTTTTTCTTTGGCTGGTCACATTGATGAAGTGAAAATGGCAAAGCCAGAGAGTTTGATATAGTCTATACACATCTGTAGCCTGCTTCCTCTCCCTGATTCAGTCTTATCAGATCCCTTTCCATAATCTGTGAAACTACCCTCACAGCTTCAGAATATGAGAAAGTAATTATACAGAGGTGCTTGTGTCCAGCATGAAAGCTCCTCCTTTGCCTCTCCCAGCATGGATTCTACTATTCTATGAGTCAATGCAATTATCCAAATGACTCATTTTGAATAAAGAAGCACAACTCATCAGTGTTTTCTAGGATGCAAACTAAAATACAAATCAGGACCAAGATTAATGTGCTAATTGTTTAAATTCTTCATTTCCCCTTCATGTTTGTATACAGTGTGTGCAAATCTTTTTTTAAAATTTAAATTCAATTAGCCAACATACAGTACATCATTAGTTTCAGATGTAGTGTTCAACAATCCATCAGTTGCATATAACATCCAGTGCTCATCATATCACATGCCTTCCTTAATGCCTATCACCCAGTTACCCCATCCCACCACCCTCTTCCCCTCCAGGAACCCTCAGTTCGTTTCCTATAGTTAAGCTGAGTATGTGCAAATCTATAGTACCACAGACTATGCTAGATTATCTAGGGCCCTAAAGAAAATAAAGTGACTTAAAAATGTATACATTGTTTTTACTGATAGTATCTAGTGACATGCTTCATTATTGTCTTAAATTCAATATATTTTCAAAACAAAACAACAACTTCACTGTCTCTCCATTTGGGTTATGGTCGGCACTGAAATATTAACCACACTAGACTCTAACTTTGAAATCATGACAAAAGTTATCATACAGTGTATGTTTACTATGTCCCCCAATGCCAATACTAAATATTTATTATTCATTACTTTATTAAAAACACATAGCAATACTATGAAACATAGAACTATTAATTAATACTACCACTTACAGATGAAGAAACTCAACTTGGAAAGGTTAGGGAACTTGCCCAAAGTTGCACAGCTAGTTAGTTGATGACATGAAATGAACACAGATCTCTTTGACTATAAATTCAGAGCTATTAAATCTTTGGCAGCACAGTAAAGTGATTTCCCCATTCAGGAATCATCAATGACTTCATGTCCTGTACCAGGGTAACAGAAAACCTTAAGATTACCAGTGATCTGGATACTTTTTAAGGTCATCTTTATTTTCACCTGTCCTCCACATGGGTCCCCACCCCCCAGGCCATTTTCCTTAAAGTCCCTGCCATGACTACATGTGCTTTTCATCACCTTCCTTCACACCTTCCTCCACAGGGTGTTTCCTGTCTCTCCTTCCATAGTGCCACTGTTATTCTGTTGGCAATAACCTTCCAGGTCATGTCCCTAACCACACACAGTTTAATATAGTAGCAATCAGAACAAATGCCCATACTTAAGCCCCTATAGGTAATAGTTGGTTTCATGTAGATTACATTCCTCTTTTATCTAAGATAAACACTTACCCATTGAAATTGGATTTCCAATTTGCCTTTTTACCCCCCAAGCAGAATATTAAACTTGCAGAAGACTAAATAAAATATTGTTGTGTAAGCAAATAAAAGTATTATATGAATATTCTAGAAATTTCATATTGGCTTAAATCAATTTGAAATAGTAGAAAAGGACATAAACACATATCTTTCCAATACTCATTAAAATGTTTGACAATTCAGCTTCAGTAGGAGTTTAATTATAAAACTAAACTAAGCAAAGATGAAAAAATTCTAATCCAATGCAATTCTGTACTATGCTGAAAGATCAATAATAATAAATTGGATTTTTAGCCCTTGGGAATAAATGGGTACTAAAGATAAAAGCAAACCTCAGTAAAGATGTTCTGGGCTACCACCAGTGAGTAAACAAAATTATTTTACAATCAATATCATATTTCATTGAAACACAATAAAATGTATTAGAACCTCAGCAAGATAAACAAATGCTTGAAGCATGAGAATAACTCCAACAGATATAAGCTTTTTAAGGGCACACATGTGACCAAAGTTTTTGAAGGAGAACCAATCCCATTGCCAAAGTCATAAAGTCATTTAGAATGACTAACAATAAATTATGAGAATTTGCAATGTTTTTACCAGGTCAGGCCTAGGCAAGCAGTAGAAGAGACTATGTTGGGAATACCTGATCTTCCTCTTGGTTCTTTTTCCCCTCCACTTTATTCCAGATTCATCCTGAAGCTAATGAAGCTGAAGCTTTAGGGCTTCCCATATACTCATGCCCCATCAAATTCTATGTATTCATATACAGCAAATAAGGGTATTTAAATCCCTTTTCTTAAACAGGGCCTCAAACCTTGGGTTGACCTTTGATCATAAGCAGGTGCTTCCTTGGAATCCATGAAACTTTTAAGATTCTATTTAGCAAAGATTTTCTTTGTTCTACTTTTCTTAGGTTCATTCATTCACTTATTCACTCATTCATTCATTCATTTATCCAAGGAACAGAAACTCATTCTTGTTGTCTTCTGTCATGTGGGGAGGAGGAATGGCAGTTGAGGCAACATGGAAATAAACAAGATAGTCTCAGGCAGTCAGATTTCAGGTTGTACTGGAATAGCTCTAGACTTCGCAGACCAAGGACCTAGTTCTGGAACTGGATAGACTGAAAAGGGATGCTTTAGGCATGAGGCTATTTAATCTTGTCTTTGGCAGGTAGAAATCACTGATCTTACACCTTTAAAATGACTGTAACTTCCTATCTCCAGTTCTATAGCTTCTGTCACTAATAACTAACATGACGCTTGCCTTGGGATATCTTCCCCATACTTTATGGCTTCCTCCATTCATCTTTCAATTTTTGCTACTAGTACTTACTTCTTCCTATCTCTGGCTTACCATCCCCAAGAAAGGCATGTGATTGTCTCTGTTATAAGTTAATCTTACTGGGTCAAAGCTTTCAGAACAGAACACCCAGCAGACCACTTTCCAGCCATAAATTGGCTGCCCAGAGATAACATGGTCAAACGGATGGCTAGGCATAATGATATATGGACAGAACCAGACTATCTGGGTAGAAAATGCTGTTTACAATTATAATTGCCTTGGCAGGGACTGTGGGCAAAGGGTTTTCCCTCAAAAAACAAAAAACAAAAAACAAAAAACAAAAAACTAGGCATGGCCGCCTTTAGGCTATACAACATGGTATTTTAGCCCTATTTACCCAGGCAGCTAAGTACATCATGAACTTAATCAATTTTTCTTTTCTCCTTGGGATCTTCCAGAAGTGTAACGGAACCCAACTTTAAATATATCTTCCTGTGTGCTCCATTCATGTCCACTGCACCAATAACAAAAATGAAATAGCTAACAACAACAGCAACAGCAAAATACCTGAGCAGTTTTTTTTTTTTTTTTTTTTGGTTTAAAATAAAGTTTTCAACTCAGTTATTAATGGATAATGTTTTCCTCTTCCTAGATCAGATTATTAGAATAAAACACTTGAGACCCAACTAAACTGTCCCTATTTCTTTTTTTTTTTTTTTAAAGATTTTATTTATTTATTTGAGACAGAGAGAATGAGAGAGAGAGAGCACATGAGAGGGGGGAGAGTCAGAGGCAGAAGCAGGCTCCCCGCCGAGCAGGGAGCCTGATGCGGGACTCAATCCAGGGACTCCAGGATCATGACCTGAGCCGAAGGCAGTCGCCCAACCAACTGAGCCACCCAGGCGCCCTGTCCCTATTTCAATGGTGCCTTCCATGAATCCACTTTTACTTGTTTTCTCTTTTTCTCATAGCACAATGATTTTGTCCTCATAGCTGCATAAAATATAATTTTGCCCAGTATTAAAATTATTTAAATATTTCCTTATATTTTATTATTTCTGTATTTCCATTGGGCTTCATTATAGAAATAATATTACACTATGCACTAAAATAATAATAGAATATATAACTTATCATGTGTCAGGACCTATGCTAGCATTTTAATGTATTATCTTCCTCAATCCTCTCTAAAGCCCTTTGAAGCAGATGCTACTCCCTTCACCATTTTACAGATGAGGAGATTGAGGCTCAGGGAGCTTAAGCAACTTGCTCACTTAATTGGCAGAATCGCTGGAATTTAAATCAGGAGATCTCATTCTATCTGGGTCAGCAACTTTCAACTACAGTTGAACGTTGGAATTGCCTGAGGAGTTTTAAATTTAAATATCCTGTGTTCCACCCTCAGTGTTTCTGATTTATTGATCTGAGGCATAGCCTGGAGAGATGAGGACTTTTCCCCCATCTCCCTAGGTGTTTCTACTAATGCAGCCATGCTTGATAACTTCTTCTCTACAGAGGAAGTTGTTAACCATCAGGTGATGAATGAGTTAATGAACAATTTAATGCATTAATGCATCATCTCTTCATTGTCTATTTTTTGTAAGAAATACATACTGACAGTTCCCCTGAAATAAAAATAACAATAACATTTAATTGGCCACTCAGAGAAAATAATGAAACCAATTTTGTCAAAATTGATTTACCCTGACCAGACCACTTGCCAAAGAGTTAATGCTATTTCCCAGAGAGAGGCAGCAAGCAGATTCCGTAAATGACCAGCTCAGTCTAGCTCACCTTTTCATGTGGACAGGGACACGCTAGGGAAGCTACAGAGCACATCAAACTGACTTAAGTTGTTCAAATGGGCTCCTTGGTCCATTTCTTTGTTTTATGTTCTCCAATTCCCTCACCCTATTATCCTAAATGTGTCGTCCCTGCGTGCTGCCTCTCTGCCTCAGAGTGGGGGACCACTGTGCTTTAAGCAATTAGCACTCAAAGTAGGCAACACGAGCTTTATTTCCTACTCTGGAGCCAGATTTTTTCTATTAGTCACAGTCAAACCAAAGATACTGATAAAAGAACCAGAACAAACTGGGGTGCCTGGGTGGCTCAGTCGTTAAGCGTCTGCCTTCGGCTCAGGTCATGATCCCAGGGTCCTGGGATAGAGCCCTGCGTCGGGCTCCCTGCTCCGCGGGGAAGCCTGCTTCTCCCTCTCCTACTCCTCCTGCTTGTGTTCCCTGTCTCACTGTGTGTCTCTCTCTGTCAAATAAATAAATAAAATCTTTAAAAAAGAACCAGACCAAACTATAAATACTTATCAAGCACCAGTCTTGGCTAGGTGTTAGTACCCTGACAATGACTTAGAGAAATTCCCAAAGAGCTAATAACTTCGGAGGGGGGACACAAATGGGGCTGGATGAGTTGTAAAGTTGTCACTTGTTTGTGAATATGCATTCGTGTCTGTCTGCCTGTCTCTCAGTGTGTGGGATTCAGTCTGATCATGCTAACGTTTGAGATCCACTGCTGTATTCCATTAGTCCTACCTGTTCCTTGTAGAGGTGAGAGACTGAATACAGAAAAACACAGTGGCCAGACCATATAGGACAATGGAACTCTGACCCATAGCATTGTAGTAACCAATCTAGACAGACAAGCCACAGCGTCTGCAGCAATCAACCTAGAACAGGCGGGACTTGGACAACCGTCAGCTCCCCTAACTTTTGTCCTGCTTCCAACTCAGAACCAACCAAAGAAAACAAAATACGCTTCTGGAACCCATCACAGAAGATAACTCCACTTCCAGTAAGTCCATCTCCAGCCAAGCCAACAACCTCCAACCAGAGCATACCTGAAGCTTTCCTCTTTTTCACGATAAAACTTACCCACTCCTTTGCCTGGTTCGTGAGTCTTTGCCAACCACAGGTGATGGTGCTGACTCCTCAGTTATAGCAAGCTCAGAATAAATCACCTCCATTTGTTCTCACTGAATAATCTTCATTTATTTCTGTAGAGCAAGGGGAGGGGGACTCTGTTGGAATTTTGAGCCCACCCTCTCCAAGGTAGCTTTCTCATGTTTCCCTGAAATCCTTGCCTCCCCTTGAAGATGCCTCCGGGGAGGTGGCAGGCACTATGACAGGAAGGGTAACTAGAACCTGCCTCACATCCAGATGGATCAACCTGAGGAAACAGAGACTTGACTTCTTGCCAATGTCACAGTTGTGTTTGAGTAAGAACGTCAAACCTTAGCGTCAATCTCAAAAGGAGAATGAAATCATGAATTTCATCACCCTTACATTTGAAATGAGAACAACCACACCATCGATTGAGTTTGCCTAAAAGTGATGATTTTGTCTTCTTTAACATCAGACAGAATGAAAGTTCAGGATAGACATCAAGATCAGTTAGGATGTTTTGACCCAGTTAAATACTTAAATGGTGCTAACCTGAGTTGGCTACTCAGAAGTGTGGAGGAGAGAACAGCATGATCTGATAAAGGGAGGATCTCAATGCCCAGCTCATGGAGGAGGCAGCATTTTGAGTGGACCAAGAAAGCCGAGAAGGATTTGGACACATGGACCTTTAGTCTTCCTCTCAGGCCCAGAGCCACTGGTACAGATGTCTCATTGAGATGAACACATAAAATGAAGATAATATGGAAATCAACACAGTGACCGTACCCCCATTGCTTTTGTGCTTGAATCAGTGCAGTAGGTGGGAGGACACTGTGGTATACCTCCCAGACATTTCATGCCAACCACAGACATCAGTTCACTTGCACCTTCCAACATGTGATGTGGGCATTCTTCTGGATTTCTACAATTATTAAATATGTGTGAGTGGTTGAAAAAGGCATAACCAAACACTGGGAAGAATTATTTCTTATTAAGACTAAATATTTAATTAAAACAACAACAACAACAAAAAGTCCTTTCCTACTAACTAACCTACATTTCTTAAACAGTAATTGGGTCCTTTCCTAAATTCATTGTTCCTCTTTATCTCCCAAACTGATATTTGTAAGATTTTTTCTCCTTTCCAGAAGAATGCAATGGAATTAGCACAAAGTAATTAGCAGGTTTAGTCAGAATTTAGAAACTGAGAGGCAAATAAAATTAAACTTGGGGTAAATTAATTAGTAAAAGGTGCTAGAGTTGTGTGTGCTTGTTAATTGTTATTCTATGTGTCAGCAGTGACAACCCAGTGCTTTGTGTGTTTTAAAAAAACAGAGGAGAAAAGGCTCACACCCCAGGGAGTAGAACAGGAAGGTGTTGAGTGGGGTGTGCTTCTCCGGAGGGGATAAATCAGGACCCATCTCTGGGATCACTCCAGGATCCCCAGTCCCTTTGCTCTGAATGAGGCACCAAGATGGCGAGGGGGGTGGACGGTTGTCCTGTGTCCAGACTCTGTAAATCTGTGCTCTGAAGCCTTAGATTCCAATTAGTTAGGCTGTCTTAGTGTGTTCCAGCTGCTAGAACAAAATACCACAGACAGGGTGGCTGGTAAACCACAGAAATTTACTTCTCACAGTTCTGGAGGCTGCAAGTCTGAGCTCAGGGTGCTAGCAATGCTGGGTTCTAGGGAAGCCTCCTCCAGATTGCAGACAGCTTCTTCTCATCATGCCCTCACATGGTGGAAGAGGCTAGGGAGCTCTCAGGGCTTCCTCATAAAGGCACTCATCCCATTTGTGAGGGCTCTACCTGCCTCACCTAATCACATCCCAAGGATCCTACCTCCTCATCACCTTGGGCATTAGGTTTTTGACACATGAATTTTGAAGGGACACAAACGTGTAGATGATAGTAGAGGCCACAGTGTTTGTGAAAAAAGCAGAGCCTATTTATTAGTGTGGTATGGCTGCTGTAGCAAGTACCACACACTGGGTGGCTCAAGCAACAGAAACTTATTTCTCATAGTTCTAGTGGCTAGAAATCTGGGATCCAAGTGCCGGCAGGGTGGTGTCTTCTCAGGCTTTTCTCCGTGGCTTGCAGATAGTATCTGCTCCCTGTGTCCTCAAATGGTCTTCCCTCAGTGTGTGTCCTGATCCCCTCATCGATGAGGACACGAGTTACATCACATTTCCACCCACACCAATGACCTCATGTAAACTTAATCACCTCTTTAAAGGCTCTGTCTCCAAATACAGTCATATACTGAGGTTCTGTGGGTTAGGGTTTCAACATATGAATTTTGGGGGCACACAATTCAGTCCATTCAGCCTGCTGGAGAATTTTGTACATAAGGAAACCATTTCTTTAAAAGTAACAACTAACCTCATGAATACACAGTTTATTTTGGAAGGGCACAAATGCTTTCATATCCCCCACATTCCAGAAAATTGGCTGGTAAAGGCAAGAGAAATTATAATTACTGAAGCTGTTACAACCCATATTCAATCCCAGATGTCTCTTGTCCACAACCTGCTTGCCCTTTGTTCCACTTCTATCCTGCCCCCTATCCAGGAGAAGAAATAGAAAGGCAGAGGTGAAAAACCCCTGGAAAAGCACTAGTTTTTCTCCTTTTCTCCTAGCATAGGGATTGCAGTGTAGTTACTCTTGATATGTAATAAACACTGATTTCCTTCAATGGTGGGCTGTTCCAGATTAGACAATTTAAATTACTCAAATTTGAAATCATTTTAGTTTTTCTTTTTTTTTTTTTTAATTTGATTATTTGATGCTGGGTAATCATGCACCCCAGCCTAAATCACTGTCTTATTATACCTGAAAAAATAATATACCTGTCTGTATGTCTCCTCATTTTGAAGGCATTATAATGGAATTCACAAAGACATAGAACATGTTTTACTAAAATTCTACCTCTAATTCAGGCTGTGTGACCTTGGATAAGTCACTTAACTTCTCTGAACTGCTTGTTCCTTGTTGGTTAAAATGTGATAATGTAAGGGAGAAGTGAGATATTTCATGTAAAACAATAAACACATGGCCCAATACATAACCTTTCTCTCTTCTAGGTTAACTATGCAGGTGGAAATATGATGGTCAGAGCTTTCCCATGTATTGTCATGAAAATAAAAGGGTCCTGTACAAGGGCTTCAAAAAATCTGGATTGTCACCCCAACTTAATGTCTTATTCAGAGCTATGGTGCCTCTCTGAGCCTCAGACTTTTCAATATTAAAATGGAGATGATGATTTCTATAGTCCGAATATATGTGTCCCACCCTTCTCTCCCAATTCAGATTTTAAGATCCTGATGCCCAATATAGGTCTTTTGGGAAGTAATTAGGTCGTAAGTTTGAAGCTTTCATGAATAGGATCAGTGCCCTTAGAAGAAGAGGCCAGAGAGCTAGCTAGCTTTTTCCCACCATGAAAGGTTTCAGCCAGGAGCTAGTGGTCTGAAACTGGAAGTGGGCCCTCACCAGAACCTCACCGTGTTGGCACCCTGATCTTGAATTTCCAGCCTCCAGAACTGTGAGAATTTTTTTTTTTTCCTTTATAGCCACCCAGCTGGTATTTTGCTATAGCAGCCCAAGCAGACTAAGAGAATGGCCAACATTTGGACTCAACACAATTGATCAGGAGGACAATGCATGTAAGGTACTGAGAGAGAGAGAGAGAGATCTCGAGACTGTGTTTTGCACACAGCAGGCTCTGTGGATGAGATGGGACCATCTCCTCTCACAGGTGGAGTTCCACTTTGGGGAAGAAGCATTAATCCTTACAAGTTACCAGGAGGCTGAAATATTTAGGCAAAATTTACAGAATATTTCTCTTGCAAGAATTATTTCTTAGCAAAACAAAACAAAGCAAAAACAAGATAAAAACAATAGCCTAAGGAAAATGGGGCAATGTGTAATTTTCTTTTTTTTCCCTTTTTTTAAAGATTTTATTTATTTGACAGAGAGAGCACAAGCAGAAGGAGAGAGAGGGAGAAGCAGGCTCCCTGCTGAGCAAGGAGCCCGATGTGGGACTCGATCCCAGGACCCTGGGATCATGACCTGGGCCGAAGGCAGCCGCTTAACCGACTGAGCCACCCAGGCATCCCAATGTGTAATTTTCTAAGTCAAGATTTTTTTCCCCAGTTATTCAGGGTCATCTGATAATTCTGAGCAAAGTAGAAATGGAATTGGGCCATATTTCCTAAATTATAATTTTCCAGGTCACATCTCTGCATTTTAAGATAAACTTGGCACCCAAAGAAAGAAATATGTGGAGGGTGGAAAGGAGGAAGGGGAGATGAGAAGGAAATGCACAAGTGAAGAGGGGCTAAACAGCACACTATCTGAGTACTTCCTACTTTATGGTGATTCTAGAACATCAAGATGACAACAGAGGTCAGGGCTTCCTGTCACTGATTTCAGTTTCCATCTCCAGGACTAAATGCAGGCAGTTTCTCTGAAAGAGTTCCTCTCTGGATTTTTTTTCTTAGTTGCTGGTTAAACAATTACTGTTGACTTTTATATAAAATATATATTCTTTTTCTAAAGATTTATTTATTATTTATTTATTTTAAAATTTAAATTTAAATAAAACTAGCAATTTTATTTTATTCTATTTTTTTATTTAAATTCAATTAGCCAACATATGGTACATCATTAATCTCAGATGTAGTGTTCAACAATTTATCAGTTGCATATAACACCCAGTGCTCATTACATCATGATGGGACGTCTGGGTGTCTCCGACAGTTAGGCATCTGCCTTTGGCTCAGGTTATGATCCCAGGGTCCTGGAATGGAGCCCCACATTAGACTCCCTGCTTCTCCCTCTCCCTGCTGCTCATGTTCTCTTTAGAGAGAGAGAGAGATTGAGAGAGAGAGAGCTGTGAGCAGGCCTAGGTGTAGATGGAGAGAGAGAGAGGGAGAGAAAATCCTCAAGCAGACTCCCCACTGAGTACAGAGCCCAATGCAGAGCTCGATCTCAGGACCCCAAGGTCATGATCTGAGCTGAAACCGAGTCAGTCACTCAACTGACTGAGCCACCCAGGTGCCCCCAAATATATATTCTTTCATTTATTCAATTCATATTTATTGAATGCCTATGATATAACAGGCACTAATCTAGGAACTTGGGAAACAGTTCTAAGCAAAAAAGACAAGTATCCCTGTCCTCACAGAGCTTATAATTTCAAAATGATCTTTTTATGAGTGGGGATTTAACCATTTGTTTTTAAAAGTCATTGTAGAGTGTAGCAGTTCTCAAACTTTTTGATCTCAGGATCTCTTTACAATCTTCCAAATTATTTTATTTATTTATTTATTTTAGAAACAGAGACAGAGAGAGAGACAGAGAAAACGCGAGCAGGGCGGGAAGGACAGAGGGAGAGGGAGAGAGAATCTTAAGCAGACTCCACACCCAGTGCAGAGCCTGACACAGGGCTCGATCTCACGACCCTGAGGTCATGACGTGAGTTGAAATCAAGAGTTAAGTGTCCCCTGGAAGAACTGAGGTCTAACCTATGATTTTCAGAAGTTATTTTACCTCTTTAAGCCTCTGCTTCCTCCCTCCAAAAATGGGGCACCTGGGTGGCTCAGTCGGTTAAGGGACTGCCTTCGGCTCAGGTCACGATCCCAGGGTCCTGGGATCGAATCCCGCATCGGGCTCCCTGCTCTGCGGGGAGCCTGCTTCTCCCTCTCCCACTCCCCCTGCTTGTGTTCCCTCTCTCGCTGTGTCTCTCTCTGTCAAATAAATAAAATCTTTAAAAAAAAAAAAAAAAGAAGTCCTAGCCAGTGAAATCAGACAATAAAAAAAAAGAAATAAAAGGAATCCAAATTGGTCAGAAAGAAGTAAAATGTTCACTATTTGCAGATGACATGATACTATAATATATAAAAACCCCTAAACACTTCACCAAAAAACTGCTAGAACTGGTCAATGAATTCAGTAAAGTTGCAGGACACAAAATCAATGTAGGGAAATATGTTGCATTTCTATGCACCAATAATGAAGCAGCAGAAAGAGAAATTAAGAAAACAATCTCATTTACAATTGCACCAAAAATAAATAATAAGATACCTATCAATAAATCTAACCAAACTGGTGAAGGACCTGTACTCTGAAAACTATAAGACACTGATGAAAGAAATTGAAGATGACACAAAGAAATGGAAAGACATTCCATGCTCATGGATTAGAAGAACAGATATTGTTAAAATTTCTATACTACCCAAAGCAATCTACACATTTAGTGCAATCCCTATCAAAATACCAACAACATTTTTCACAGAACTAGAAAAAACAATCCTAAAATTTGTATGGAACCCCAAAAGACCCCGAATAGTCAAAGCAATCTTGAAAAAGAAAAGCAAAGCTGGAGGTATCACAATTCCAGACTTCAAGTTGTATTACAAAGCTGTGGTCATCAAACAGTATGATACTGATATAAAAATAGACACAAAGACCAATAGAACAGAATAGAAAATCCAGAAATAAACCCATAATTATATGGTCAATTAATCTTGGGCAAAGCAGGAAAGAATATCCAATGGGAAAAAGGCAGTCTCTTCAATAAATTGTGTTGGGAAAACTGGACAACAACATGCAAAAGAATGAAATCAGACCACTTTCTTATACCATACACAAAAATACCATACACAAAAACCTAAATGTGAGACCTGAAACTATGAAAATCCTAGAAGAGAGAGCAGACAGTTATTTCTCTGACATCGGCCAAAGCACCATTTTTTCTAAATATGTCTCCTGAGGCAAGGGGAACAAAAGTAAAAATAAACTACTGGGACTACATCAAAATAAAAAAGCTTCTGCACAGCAAAGGAAACAACCAACAATTCTAATAGACAACCTACAGAATGGGAGAAGATATTTGCAAGTGATGTATCTGATAAAGGGTTAGTATCCAAAATATATAGAGAACTTATACAACTCAACATCTGTCAAAATGGCTAAGATCAACAACACAAGAAACAACAGGTGTTGGTGAGGCTGGGGAGAAAAAGGAACCCTCATGCACTCTTGGTAGGAATGCAAACTGGGGCAGTCACTGTGGAAAACAGTATGGAAGTTCCTCAAAAAGTTAAAAATAGAACTACCTTATGATCCAGCAATTGAACTACTGGGTATTTAGCCAAAGAATAAAGGGGATACATGTACCCCTGTGTTTATAGCAGCATTATTTACAAAAGCCAAGATATGGAAGCAGCCCAAGTATTGATTGATTGATGAATAGATAAAGAAGATGTGGAATAGAATGGAATTTTATTCAGTGTTAATTATTCCATTAACAATGGAATATTTTGGGCGCCTGGGTGGCTCAGTTGGTTAAGCGACTGCCTTTGGCTCAGGTCATGATCCTGGAGTCCTGGGATCGAGTCCCGCATCGGGCTCCCTGCTCGGCAGGGAGTCTGCTTCTCCCTCTGACCTTCCTCCCTCTCATGCTCTCTGTCTCTCATTCTCTCTCTCTCAAATAAATAAATAAAATCTTTAAAAAAAAAAAAAAAACAATGGAATATTTTTCAGCCATAAAAAGAATGAAATCTTGCCATTTGCAATGACATGGACAGAGCTAGAGAGTATAATGCTAAGCAAAAAAAAAAAAAAAAAAAATCAGTCAGAGAAAGACAAATACCATATGATTTCACTCATATGTGGAATTTAAGAAACAAAACAAATGAGCAAAAAGAATAAAATAAGAGAGAGACAAAGCAAGAAACAGACTCTCAATTATAGAGAACAAATCTGATGTTTACCAGAGGGGAGAGGGGTGGGGGGATTGGTTACATAGGTGATGGGGATTAAGGAACATGCACTTGTCAAGATGAGCACAGGGGAATGTATGGAACTGTTGAATTGCTATATTGTACACCTGGAACTAATATAACACTGTATGTTAACTAACGCAATTAAAATAAAAACTTAAAAAATTAAAATAATATATAAACATCATGGTGGCCTGACCTTGCCTGTCCTGTTTATCGTGGTGTCCCCAGAATTTAGAACATTACTCAGTACATAGTAGGTGCTCAACAGAATGTTTGTTGAATAAACGAAATGAACAAATGAAAATGCTGAATATCAGAAACTCTCGAACATATCAATGTAGAAGAATCTCGGTTAGCAAGTCATGCTCTTGAATTACTAGATTGGGGCATTCTCCTTTTGCCTTATTCCCAGTTAGATCCTTTCCATGTCTGTAGCCTCTCCTTGATCAATCACTTTTTGTTACACATGCTGCCCTGCACAATCAAAAGTTTAGAAAGGTATATAAAAATCAATCCAGTCTTGGGGGCCAAGAAGTTCATTATTCTCCTCCATCTCTATTTATAAGCAGATGTTGAAGACATCCTAAATCAGGAGTCTCTGCTCCTTTGGCTCCTATCACATTAGCCTTGCATAACCATCTACGCTTATTAAAAGAGCCCCTGGTCTGTTTTGGTTTGACAGTGACCTTCAAGTGCTTGATTTAATAAGCTAGGGAATTAGAATAAATTGTAATGGCTTGTTCAATCATCTATATTACAAAGAGCTGCAAGGAGAAGCTTGAACAACATAAAAACACAGGAAGGAATAAGCAGCCTTCAGTGAGATGAAGAGGGAAAGTTGAGGGAAAAACCCCTGTGTTTAGAGATGCTCACATGGAATGAAGAGAACAAAAACCCATGGCTTTCAAGATCATTTTCTCCCCTGATTAAAAACGTTGTCAAAGCAAAAATCAAATGAGTATTTGCTTATGAAGCAGATGACACTTCAAAACATGACATAGGCGTGATACCTCTATTAAGAGTTTGTTTAAATAAATAAAACCCCACTCAACAAAAAAAGAGTATTTGTAGCAGTTTTATTCCCTCTAGCAAGCCACATAGGGGTTACACAGAATGAGGATGAGGATGCTATTCCCTGAAAGGTTTGGCCTCTATAAGAGATGAAAGGGTACCGAATGTGGAGGTTTGCCTATTTCTGTACCAGCTCCTTCTCATACACAGTGCCTAGAAGACGACCTGGCATACAGTAGGGGCTCAATAAATACTTCATTTAAAGATGGAAGGCATAATTACTTGCATTTTTCTGGGAGAAAAGATTCTCACTTGCAATATGCTCAAACCAGGGTAGCCCATCTTTTACTTATATTATGATCAGTGAGAGGCACTATGACTCTGTGCTCTTTTCTCCATCTTCTTGCCTCCCCAGAAACTGAGAATATGCTCTTTCTTGATCTGTTTTGTGTTAAGAAGTGAACACTGTGTGGTAAGTAAAAGAGCAGGTTTTGGAGTTAGTTGCTTAAATTCTAAGCTTCCCTTTCCTGCTATAGAAAATGGGGCTATTAATGCTAAATTACTTCATAGTTATTCATTCTTCAGGGGATTCAATAAGGTTGTACTTGTTGAAAGCATACATACAATGCTTGAGATAGAGTTCACCCTCAACAAAATACCTGTTCCTCCCCCCACTCTCCATTTTATGGATGAGAGATTTTGGTTCAGAAGGATTAAATGACTGTCTCCGGGATCACCCCACTGGGAATTGATGAAACCGGGATTTCAGTAAATAGGGCTTCAGTTCTCCCCAACTACAGAAACCATGGACTTTCTCCACACTCCACGGCTTCTTGTGCAGGGCGTGGAATTCAGGTCTGTATGCCCCATTATTTTCACCCTCTCTTCCTGCGCGCACGCAGCAGCTTGCTGGGCATCCCAAATCCCCACATCTGAAGCAGCGAACTGGCTGTTGTTGACTTTGAAAACAGCAGTGAATTTACAGAAGTTCCCAACTCAGGGGAATTTTTCCTACTTCAGTGTATAGACACAGGCCTGCGGTCACGATAAATGTAAAACATTGGAGGGGGGCAGGGCAGATGCTCTAAGTTTGCTATTTAAAACATGTTTGTTTGATATAAGTTGATGTTCTGGAGACAAATGTGTCAAAAAATGCGAGATAATATAAAGAGTGTTGAAGCAGAAATGCTAATTAAACCAGTGTGGATGTAAATTATGTTTTATAACATCACAGGCTAGGAGAATTCTTATACACCACTCCCCTACCTACTCTTCACATGTATTAGCTACATTACATAATGAGCCAATGTGACTTTTTTTTTTCCCCTGGCCAAACTTTTTGATCAAGGAGGAAGCCTTGGGTGGTCTGCCTGTGGACCTTCTATTCCAGGATTTTAACTACTATTCCCTCCCTCCTATGCCATGCACAGTTTTTTTAAATCCACAAACGAGTGGTTCTCAATCATGACTTTACATTACAATCACCTGGCAAGATTGTAAAAATTACTGATAACTAGTTCTCCCCTGCAGAGATTCTTAATTCATTGGTCTGAGGTGGAGCCCAGACATCATATTTCTAAAATTTTTTTTGATGATTCTAACGTGTAGGTGGGTTTGACAATCACTACACTAATTGTTCTGTCTTTGAACCACTGCACAAGCTGAAATTCTTTTCTTTCCTTTTGTCACTCTGCAATTCCTAGCCGTTCTTCAAAATTATAAAGGTACCAGTTCCAAGAAACCTCTCCATTGGGTAATATCGGTCCTTCTCTTTAGTATTAAAAAATCATATCGTGGTCCGTCCTAATTCTCAATAGATTCTACACTACTATAAATTCCTTGAAAGTGGAGACATGGGGTGGAGGTTGTAGAATGGGTAAAATAATTAGGGCCCAGTCCCACACAGGATATTATGAAGCAGCAAGAACCCTATAAACACATTGCAGCATTGTGGATGAAGGTGATAAGATAATTTTGAGCAATCACAGAAGAGTACATACTATATATTATACATTTACATAGAAAGCAAACCCAAAGGAGTCATCCTTGCTTTTAGAAATCAGGAAAGTGGTTATCACAGAGGGAGGGAATGGTAACAGGAAGGGAGCATGAGGATGGTTTATGGGATCCTGTTTATGTCTTTGATTGGTCCGTGGTTACACAAGTGTCTGCTTTGAAAAAATTCTCCAAGATGTAAACTTAGGATATGTGTACTTTTCTGTATATACATTATTCTTCAATAGAAAAGTTAAAAATACTTTGCTATAAACTTGTATATAGCATAATTTCAATCTAAGTCTCAGGAATGTGAAATTGACATTTGAAAGAATCTACCTTCCAGATGTGGTTCCTCAGATAAGGTCACCGGATGAAGTGAAAGTATTGATCAGTGTTGATTTCCTGATTCAGAAACTAGTTGAGAGAGAAAGAGAGGTGTTGGGGATTCTGGGTGAAGTGAAGGATAGGAGTTCTTTGTGCTATTCTGGTAGCCTTTCTATGAGTTTGAAAATATTTCAAAAGGAATTATTTAAAATGTAAATAGAGAGAGTTAGTTGCATGTACTTCAGTCCCAATGCTGCTTTGCAGGCAGCGAAGACCTTTCACGCAAAATGTAATCAAGGTGCATAGAAGGGCCGAGAGCAGGAACCTCACCAAGCGTCTAAGAACAGCTTGTATCACTGACCTTGTTCTTGTACCACGTGCTGTTAGATGTTTACCCATTTGGCAGAAATGGATTTGCCACTTGCTTTTGAAACACAGCACCCAACAAACCATGGGAAGTTTCTACTGTTTACCCAAATCCTTGTACCTGTTGGATGGAGACACTGGATTAGGAGAAAACCACTTACCCTCTTGGAGCCTTCATTTCTCACATAGAACAGAGGTTTGCATTCACTGACCGTCTTAGTTTTAAGCTGCAATCTGGCTAATTATGAGAAGTGTTCCCTTTCTCTCTGAGTTGGCTTGATTTGGTAGATAAATTTTATGGTCTTGCAGCTCCCAAGGAATCTTCCAGCTTTAGACTTCTGGACGTCTGTGCCTCTGAAGATGTGAGCCTGGATTCCATGGGCCGGTGCAAGTGAAGGGCCAAAGCCTCTTTATGGGTTTGCAGCACGTGTAATTGACCAGAGGTCAGAGCAGGAAGTTTTTTTGAAAAGGTCAAAAAGGGTCCTTTTTTAACAGAAGGAAATTCATTAATTGCCTCATTGGTAATTATGACACAATGCTAATACTTCTCTCCTTGGGTGGTGGTTACGGAGAGGGGCAGAGGAACATGTAGTTAAAATATTCCCCTTTTAAATGTCTCTAGGGTTGTCCTATTTATAACAAAAGGTGCTTATTTCCTGGTATGTACAACTATAATGCTTCATTTTTTAAATGGCCTGGGTTTAACAATAATTATTAATCTATTTAGCAGATATGTATTGATTATCTTCTATGTGCCAAGAACTAAAGATTTTATTTATTTATTTATTTACTTATTTATTTATGATAGAGTGAGAGAGAGCACTATCAGGGCAGAGGGGCAGAGGGAGAGGGAGAGGCAGACTCCCTGTTGAGCAGGGGGCCCAATTCAGGACTCGATCCCAGGACCCTAGGATCATGACTCAAGCTGAAAGCAGACCCTTAACCCACTGAGCCACCCAGGTGCCCTATGTGCCAAGAACTAAAAATGCTCAAGACAGATCAGCATGTCAATTGGAAAATGAGAACAGTTATATTCACTCTTCTGCATCCCATATTCCTCTGGAGTCCTATAAGGCTCCCATTTTCTCAAACTCCTATTCCCCAGTCCATCATCATGGCCCATCTTTTCTTGTTTTCTCTTTTGCCTAGGTCCCAAGATTAGGTGATTCAACCATCCTCTCCCTATATTCATCAATCCCTTCATCTTCTACCATCCTCCTCAGTGCCACTCAGTAAATTTTACCACCTGTTACCTTCTGAATACCTACAGTCTCAGGTAATTAAGATGATATGACTACAACCTCTCTTGGTTCTACCACAATCAGTTGTTACATGATATCAGCTAAACTCATGAGACTTTTCAGCATCCTTCATATTAAGTTGTATTTCATTTTCTGTTTTCTGCTCTCAAGCAACCAATCCTCAAAGAAACACATACACACACTCTGGAAGCCAAGGCCTTTTGCTTTATTGAGCAGATTGAAGTAATTAATTTCCAATTTCCTTTTCACATCAAAGTCTCTCGATGTCATTATTCATGGCTTTCTACATCCCTGCTGCACTGGAGGGAAAGAGTCTTTCTTTGTTTCCAAGTTGCTTTGACATTAACTTTCTTCTGTAGGATTCTTTCTTAACCACTTCCCTCTGACCCCATGTACTCTAGCTTGAGTCCTCAAAATGAGGCCAAAGTTGTTCTGTCCCCCAAACCCATCTACTCCCAAAGTCAATAACTTTGCTAATTTCCTTTCACCATCACCAAGGGGATTTAGAAATCGAGGATCTACTTGTTGAAATCTCTGCTACTCACAGATTCTTAATTTTGTCTTTTTTCTAGATTCCTGTTCATCTCCTTTCCTTTATTCCTGTTTTCTGACAATACACATCCCCCCAAGCTTATGTCCCTGTCTACTCCTCTACCAACGTGATCCCTTCCATTATCCCCAAAGATCCTTAACAGCCTTTTATACAAGAAGGCCATATTGTGAGTCAACACAGAACACCATACAAACTCCATGAGCACCATGACTTCCAGCCTTGAACACAAGTGAGTAATGAGGATGGATGCCACCACGATGGAGTGGCACTGTGACTCAGACATCCAGTCCCTGCTCGCAGCACCAGAAGACAACCCAGCCAGCAGGGGCCAATGCCACCCATGAAACCAGTAGGACTCTAACATGGGATGGGGACCCAGGCCAGCAGAACAGCCTCATCCACTGAGTTCAGGGAATCTCAACGATCCTTTAATCATGCTCCACTCAAAGACGGGATCATGCAAAACAGAGTCTGTGAGGATCTCACAAAGCAGACATTGAAAAAAGATGGCCAGGTTCACCAGTCTTGCTCTTATAAAGTATATCATTGCTGCTCTCTGCTGGTCAAAAACATTATTCTCTTCACTTAAGATTAAGTAGAGACATGGAATGGGTCAAAGAGGGAAGATACAATGCTTTCAAAATGATACAGACTCGTGCTCAGCAATTGCAGTTGCTGAGATGACTTCATAGACTTCAATACATATTCTCATGCAGAGAAACTGATTTCAGTGAGGATCTATGGGACCACTAAAGCAAAGACGTGCTATTAGTCACCACTTTTTTTTTTTTTTTTTTGTGGTAGATCAAGAGTTCTACCCTCTTGACAAATGTGTAAGTGCACAATACAGTCCTGTTAACTATAGGCACAGTATTACAGCAGAACTCTAGTACCTATTCATCTCTGCAACTGGAAGGTCATGTCCCTTGAACAGCAGGTCTCTACTTCCCCTCCTCCCAGTCCCTGGTAACCACCATTTTATTCTTTCTAGGTGTTTGACTATTTTAGATACCTCATATGAGTGGAATCGTATGGTATCTGTCCTTCTGTGCCTGGCTAACTTCACTAATTAATCCCCCTTTTGGTAAACCTTTAATTCACAGAGCATATGGGCTGCATCCTACATTTCAGCTAGCATGAAAGCAGTTACCGCTGTTTAGTGCAAAACTTTCTTTTTTTTTTTTTTTAAAGATTTGATTTATTTATTTGACACAGAGAGAGACAGTGAGAGAGGGAACACAAGCAGGGGGAGTGGAAGAGGGAGAAGCAGGCCTCACGCGAGCAGGGAGCCTGATGTGGGGCTCGATCCCAGGACCCTGGGATCATGACCTGAGCCAAAGGCAGACGCCCAACGACTGAGCCACCCAGGCACCCCAGTGCAAAACTTTCTATCGACCATCGTGTTTACATTTTTACAGGAAATTCGACAAGTTCTAGTGGGGATGATTACCTGGATACATTGAAAAATCCTAAAATGTTTTTTGAATGCTTAAAGGATGGTTAAATTGAAATACATATATACGTATATATATATATGTGTAATTATATATGGGTATACACACACACACACACATATATATACAATTTATTATATTGAAAACTTACTCTTAAAAGTGTGTCGGTGAGGGTTTTTGATTATCCAGAATATTTGCATACTAAGAGCACTCCAAGAACTGCCCAGTGAGGACAAACATGGGCCATAAAGTCTAACACAACAGGTTTGACTCAGCCACTTATCAGCCACATTACCTCGGGGTGGTTACTGAATATCTTTGAGCTCTACTTTCTTCTTTTATCAAATGGGGAAAATAATAATGCCCCTCTTTTTTATTATAAATATTAACTGAAATATCCCATATTATGTGCTTAACAGTCCTTGGCCCAAAGTAAATGGTCATAAATCCTGTTATTGTTAACATTATAATCCAGTCTAAGTAACAGAATTTATTACATTTTCCAAAGCAAAGCTATTTTATCACAGGTTTAAAATATACTCTCTAGATACCTTGAGAAAGCTGTTTTTAGAGCACAGCCTTAGCTTTGACACTAACTGAGTAATTTAAAGTAATGCCTTAAATTTTCTGAGTCACAAAAATGTTTCCCGATACTTGCCTTGCCCTAAGGTTCCAACATATCTCTGTGTTTTAATTTTATTTACCACTGTTTAATGGCCTATGGTGCAAAGTGTTTTATTCTCTGACCTTCTGTTCCCCACCTAATGACTTGCCTGAAGAACAAACAAACACCGAAGGAAGCTAGTAATCTTTTGGGAAAATTAACAAAGAACAAGTCTTAGAAGGAACAATGAAAGCAGGAAAGTACACAGACCCAACAATGCAATCTTCTTTTTAAATATTACCACACTGAAATGTGATTTGACTGTTGTTCTAGGTTTATTAGTTCAGTAAATAAGGATTTGGTGGTCATTGGGTTTGTAAGCTAGAAGTTACAGTGTGCTGAATCTTGAAGAAACTATCCAGTTGCTAGAGATGCATTCTAACCAGAATGTTCTAGACGGCTCCCTTCCTCTTGTCCATTCCTCTCTCAGAAAACATCTCAAAAACCTCCCTTGATTACAATTCTTCTAGCATAAAGTTCAGAGACCTAAATGTCTAAGAGACATGCTAGGAGTCATCTTCCAATCCAAGCCAACCCATCAAGCTCAGTACTGATGCTGGAGGGTCCCAGCAAGATAAATTCTGTAGAGAAAACAGGGTGGAGCCAGACCACTGAGTCCTAATACCACTCAGGGATAATGATTGGTTCAAGACAAACTATTAATTTGGCAAAATGTGTCTACAGTGGTCACTGTCTCTTCTCCTTGAGAAATTTTTCCATTTGTTTATGACTCCCTTCTTCCTCCAACAAGACTTTTGCTACCTTCATACTGTTGATATGATACAACCTTCCTTATGTCCTTGGCCTGCTCCCTATGAACTTCTAGCCCCTTCGCTGTGTTCCATCCCTTTAATCACCCCTACTGATAGTTAATGTCTCTTTTTTCTGTCCCTTCATCTTGGTGAAATATGTCAAGAATAAGGATCAGGATCGACCATGGTAAAAGATCAACTCTCATGGTTAATTTCCAAGGGCAGGAAGACCTTAGAGTCCCTTGTACCTGACTCCTCGCTGGTACACTAGAAGAACTGACCATCACACAGCAAATCACTGTATCTTCCTGGAGAAAAAGTAACTCTTTCAGCAAAAGAGGACAGCAGTGAGTGGCATGCCCAGAGATGGTAACCAACCGAGGCACTTAAATCCTTGTAAGTGGCAACTCCCAACTGGCAGCAGATGATTTTTCAAACCTTTCTAATCAGGAGAGCCAGAAGGGATTCTTTCTCTTCTCTTCCCCCCTCCTCAATTGTTTCTTTCTTTCATTTCTTTTTTATCCATTACTTTAAAATTTGAAGATACTAGATCTTTAGGGGGGAAAGAAAACGCAGGCTTTTTTTTGATTCTGCAATTTTATAAATGGACAAAGGGCTATTTTCACTTCTCGTAATCTTACTGGAGTATTGTTTTCAGAAAAATGTCTTAGATCTGTCTCTGTGTGGCTTTAATGTTTTAACTTGTCAGAGCCTGTTCATCTGTTCAATGGGTTTAATGATTCTTAATGCAGCCCTTACTACTGTGTTGGCATGTAAGAACTTGATATAGGATATTTATGGTTAGATATTTGACACAGTAATGGAAAAGGCAGTGGGAAAATGAGTGATAGGAAACTTTCCATAGTAATGGAATACATCGGATGTTAAGATGTGCATGTTTAGAAATAATGTCTAATGAAAAATATATCTTCCTAAAATGAGTGTTTTCCCCGCTAGCCTACCTTCTTTTGGAATCTTGAGCCTCCTTTGAGCCTAACAGAAACTTTGATGACTATATTTCCCAGTATGTTCCTTGCATTCCCAAGGACAGAGTAAAAATGAATGTGCTCAATCATTACCATCTCCATGACTTTGCTGGTGCTGTTTCTGCCACGTGGAATTCCCTTTTTTATTTCCAATGTCCTCTAACCCCTATTTCCTACAGATCCCATTCAAATTGTTTAAATATTGTTATTGCCTTGACACACAGTTCAAATGCCCTAATGTCTATCTGGTTACCCCATCTTATTTTTTTATTGTACTTATTTCTTGCTCTGAATGACAAAATGTATATTCCTGTATTTCTCCAAACCCAGATATGCTTTTTCATGCCATGGTCTTTCTGTATAGAGAGTCGATCTTCATTTCTATTCCCCACCTAGGAATTACTTACTAATCCTAAAATCTCAAATTCTGAAGCCTTTCCAAGCACCAACCTGGGCAGAGGTAAAGCGCTTCCTTTTGTTCTCTCACACTTTTCTCATATCCCTGGGGCAGACAGAATAATGGCCATCTAGAGATGCACAAGTCCTAATTCCCAGGATCTATGCATATGTTACCTTCTATGGCAAAAGAGACCGCACATTGATTAAGTTAAGAATGTTGCAATGAGAAGATTATCTGGGTGGACCCAATGAATTCACGGGGGCCATAAGGAAGGCAGGGAAGTGCGTGTCACAGTACTGCGTGTGAGAAAGATCTGAGCTTCCATTGCTGATTTTGAAGATGGAAGGGGCCCTGAGTCAAGGAGCGTGGGCAGCCTCAAGAAGATGAAAAAGGCAAAAAGCCAGATTCTCTGCTATAGCCTCTGGAAAGGAATGCAGCCCTGCCAACACACTGGTATTAACTCGGTGAAATTCATTTTCAACTTCTGAACTCTAGAGCTCTAAGATAATAGAGTCATATCGTTCGAAGCCACTATATTGTGGTAATTTGCTACAACGGCCATACAAAACTCATATAATTCTTCCATTCCAACACTAACTAGGTGTTTTTGACTTGATTTGCATTTTGCATTTCTTTCAGGTTTTACTTCAAATAAAGTACCCCACATCACACCAAGATTTTGATTTTTTTTTTAAGATTTTATTTATTTATTTGAGGGAGAGAATGAGATAGAGAGCATGAGAGGGGGGAGGGTCAGAGAGAGAGGCAGACTCCCTGCTGAGCAGGGAGCCCGATGTGGGACTCGATCCCGGGACTCCAGGATCATGACCTGAGCCGAAGGCAGTCGCTTAACCAACTGAGCCACCCAGGCGCCCAAGATTTTGATTTTTTTAAGGATGTCCCCAGAATGAGAATTAGGAAGCTGAAAACTGTGTCATGAGCTGGCATAAACTCCGTATTAATTTGCTAGGGTTGCCATAAGGAAATATCATGGACTGAGTGACTCAAACCATAGAAATTTATTTTATCACAGTTCTAGAGGCTGTAAGTTCAGGATCAAGGTGTCAGCAAGTTTCACTTCTGCTGGGGGCTCTCTTTGCCTTGCAGATGGCCACCTTCTTGCCACACCCTCACATGTTCTTCCCTCTGTGTGTGCACGTCCTTGATGTCCTTGTGGGCCCAAGGATCTTCTTCTTATAAGAATATTAGTCAAATTGGATTAGGGCCCACCCCAAGCGTTTCATTTTAACTGAGTTACTTCTTTAAAGCTCCTATCCCCAAATACAATCACATTCTGAGTTTCTGGGGGGTTAGTGCTTCAACATATGACTTTTGAGGAGTGGGCACAATCTGGCCCATAACAAACTTATTATTTGTTTCAGATATTTGATTTGTGCTTTAAAGAGAAGAAAAAGAAAAGAAAAAATAGTATAAAAGAAAAGTAAACAAAAGTAACCAATACTTTCAGTTTTACTATACCAGTAAGAAGAACTTTAGGTAAAATGAGAAGAGAAACAATTTTTTGAACACCTACCAGGTAAAATCTGTCATTAGAAAAACTAGGATTAGAGGGGCGCCTGGGTGGCTCAGTTGGTTAAGCGACTGCCTTCGGCTCAGGTCATGGTCCTGGAGTCCCAGAATCGAGTCCCACATCGGGCTCCCTGCTCAGCAGGGAGTCTGCTTCTCCCTCTGACCCTCCCCCCTCTCATGCTCTCTCTCTCTATCTCATTCTCTCTCTCAAATAAATAAATAAAATCTTTAAAAAAAAAAAAAGAAAGAAAGAAAAACTAGGATTAGGATGTTCTGCCTAGATGCCCCTTCGATGAAGGACTTCTTGGCCACTCCTTTCATGTGGCCCTGCCCATGTTCACGCCTTTCCCAGGGTGATCCATATCCAATGACATATTAGCTTTCCATCTTGACCCACTTGGGACAACTCTGAAGGACATTCTAGTGTCAGCACTCCCCATGGGATTGACTGGAGCTTCCAGTGAGACTACATAACAGCTCAACATCTTCCTCTGCATACTGCTCTCTCTCTTCCCTTCCTCCCATAGATGTCAAGAGCATCCCATCGTCAATATTCTGCACACTAAATATCTTTCAGGGGCCACATTTCAGGGACCCCAGCCTATGACACAATTTCTAGAGTGAACAAAACATAAGTGTAGAAAGGTTGACTAATTTACTCAAAGACACATTTATTGAGCAGCTGTCACCCTCCAGGGTCCAGTGCTTTCTCACACTGGACTTTATGTCTTCTGGAACTTTATCAAGTGAAAGTCACAGAATAAGGATCTTGTGCAGGGCCAATTTTACTCAATTACCAGAAATTTAAAATACTGTTTTTAAATTAACGATATCAGAGTAGAGTGCAAAATGCAATGAGTTTTTAACTTAAAGCATGACCCTTCCAAAAATAATCTCTTATTTATAACTGGTTGCTTTACCATGTCAGACTACCCAGATTGGAATCCATGTTTTGCCAGTTATGCAAGTGCTTACCCTTTTTATTATAGCCTCTCCACCTAAAAATGAAATCATAAGAATATATATATGTGTGTGTATATATATATATCTCATTGGGATATTGAGGGAGGTTGAATTAGATCATTCATGTTAAGTTCTTAGAACAATGTTTGACATTTTTTAAATACTCAGGAAGTGCTTAAAATTCATTTAAACCTCATAGATACATTCTTTTTCCTCTGTGCTGAGAGTATCTGATTAATTAATATACCTGTAGGAATCATATAATATCAACATGATGCACCTCCTCTGTGCCTGCATTTTAATTTATAACTTCATATTAATAGGTTTCTCTCTTCTTCAGTGCACTCCACTGCTCTAGAAACCAATTTAACAATGAGTTCTTAACAATAAGTAAATTTAATTTAACATTTAAATTTGGCAATAAGTAAATCTTGAATAGTCCCTTAGTGCCTAACAAATCAAGACCAAACTGAAGCCGGCTTTCCAGTGCCCTCTGTTGGGGATGAATCATGTCCGCCTAAAATTATATGTTGAAGTCCTAGCTCCTCAGAATGCAACCTTATGGGGCACCTGGGTGGCTCAGTTGGTTAAGTGACTGCCTTCGGCTCAGGTCATGATCCTGTAGTCCCTGGATCGAGTTCCGCATCGGGCTCCCTGCTTGGCAGGGAGTCTGCTTCTCCCTCTGACCCTCCCCCCTCTCATGTGCTTTCTCTCATTCTCTCTCTCTCAAATAAATAAATAAAATCTTTAAAAAAAAAAAAAAGAATGCAATCTTATATGGAAATAGGATCCTTGTAGATGTAATTATCTAAAATGAGGGCATCCTGGAGTAGGTTGGGCCCCTAATAGAATATGTCCTTATAAAAATGGGAAATTTGGACAAAAACAGGCACACACTGGGAAAATACCATGTGAACACAAAGGCAGAGATCAGGGTGATATGTCTATATGCAAGCTGAAGAATGCAAAAGATTGCTAACAAACCACCAAAACCTAGGACAGAGGCATGGAATAGATTCTCCTTCACAGCCCTCAGAAGGGACCAACCCTGACAACACCTTGATTTTAGACTTCTAGCCTCCAGAACTGTGACATGAGAAATTTCTGTTGTCTGAGCTAATCAGTTTGTGGTATGTGGTTATGGCAGCCCAAGGAATGGACACACCCTTTGTGGTCTGACTTAACAACCACCTTTCCAGTCCATTTTTTGGCTTCCTGTTGTCTATTCCAGCCAAGTTAACATAGTCCTTGGCCCTCCTTCCTTTCTGCAAGAATGCATTAACTGAAGCTAGTTTCCATGCTTGGAAGTCCCCCCACTCTCTGTGTGTAGCACCCGTGAAGTCTTCTCAGCCCAGTTTCTCCATGAAGGTCATTATTCCCTTTAAACCTGCCTCCATCTCTGCTCCCACCAGCATGTATTGTTTGGAATAACCATTTTTCTTTTTCTTTTAAGAACTGCATACTGTTACTGATCTTTTTTTTCTCATTTTTGCAAATGTATTTTTTAAATTTTATTATATTATGTTAATCACCATACATCATTAGTTTTTGATGTAGTGTTCCACGATTCATTGTGTGCGTATAACACCCAGTGTTCCATTCAGTATGTGCCCTCTTTAGTACCCATCACCAGGCTAACCCATCCCCCCACCCCCTCCCCTCTAGAACCTTCAGTTTGTTTCTCAGAGTCCATAGTATCTCATGGTTCGTCTCCCCCTCCGATTCCCCCCCCTGCTTCATCTTTCCCTTCCTGCTTCCTTTTTTTTTTTTTTTAACATGTTATTGATCATTTTGAACAAGTGTGGCTTCTATGTAAACTAGACTGTGCATACCTTAGGGAAGGGAAGTCTGTATTTTACCCCTTTTCCCAGGGAAAGGAGTACAGTAATTGTTCTTAACATAGGCATTCAATAACTAGCTATTGATTTCCTTTGAATGGTAGTATTTACATAATATTTTTTTTGCATTGTTTCTTGAAAAAACCTATCAGCTATGACTTGAAAAAATATAAACAGAGAATTTTTGTCTCTTCATTGTAGGATATCAACTCCTTGTTTTTGTGTAGGGATTTGTGTAGTTGACTGTGTTGGCTAAATGTTTGAATATATACTTACCATAGAATAATCAAGTAGTGACATTGTAAGAAAAGCATGCCCCATCTTTTATTGAAATGCAGATGTTATTCTTTGCATGTATTTAAATGGAAAATAATTGATTCAAATGAGTCTGAGTTGATTTGACATGAAAGTATTATTTTAGGGCATTAGATATAAATGGAATAAATGGGATAAAATGGGCTGTTATATAGGTCTGTATAGAGTGCTTCAGGACAAGAGAACAACAGGAAAAAATGAAAGCTGCCAAGAGCTGGTAGGTATTAGAATATGCTTTGATAGGATAAAAGCCTGCTGGAGACTAAGTAAGTTTCTATATTATTTTCTCAGGGAAAAGTTTGATCTTATAAAGGTGAAAAAGTTTGGATCACCTGAAAGTCAAGAGAAGGGTGATAAATTGGCTAGCTTTAGGAATAATTAGTGATGAGCATTGCAAAATGGGAGGGGTTAGTTACACGTAGAAATTCTAAAACTTTCATATTTGTGGCTTATGGTGGTTCTTTGGCTTTAGCAACCCCATTTTGGAGATTCAACAAGGAAGATTATTTCTAATCATCTCTGACTTGCTGCCTCAGAAATGTAATTTCCAACCAATGTTCCTAGGGCCCTGTTGACTCCTGGATGTGTTAGCTGCAGGTAAGCGGTAAAGATTTGAGGCCAGAGTCACAAGGCTCTTTTCTTGTCCATTCCCTAGCCTTGCTTTCTCAGGAGCATCCCTTTCCATTGTCATGCTTTCAGAACAAATGCTACTGACACAAATGAGATGCATGCATCCTGAGAAATGTCATAGCTATTAGAAAGTGATAATAACCTTAATGCCATGTAATAATTGGAGGGTTAAGGGATTACACTGTGAGTATTTGGATGATCTATAAGGTTTGGGCATTGAAAAATGATGTTATAAATAGACTGAAGCTATGGATAAGAAGGAAGAATTTGTGTGTTCTTACTATGCTTAGTTCATATCTACCTAAAACATGCAAGACAGGATCCCTAAAATTTAAACCACATAGAACAATTTCTTTATGCTGCTTTGAAAGAAAAAATATTGTGCAGGACATTGAAATGGACCAAAAAGATTACTGGATGGTGGGCATAATCCTAAAGTTCATTCTCCCAAGATTCTGGTTTCCTGGTTATGTAATCAACACTAATTTAGGAATAGCTATGAAGAGATTTTGCAGTTGTAATTAAAGTCCTAAATCCAGGGATGCCTGTGTGGCTCAGTCGTTAAGCATCTGCCTTCAGCTCAGGTCATGATCCCAGGGTCCTGGGATCGAACCCCGGGCTCCCTGCAAAGCCAGGAGCCTGCTTATCCCTCTCCCACTCCCCCTGCTTGTGTTCCCTCTCTCGCTGTCTCTCTCTCTGTCAGATAAATAAATAAAATCTTTAAAAAAAATTCCTATATCCATTGACCTTAAAATATGGAAATTATCTACATGTGCCTAATCACAAGCCCTTAAAAGTGGAGAGCTTTCTCCAGTTGGTTGCAGAAGAAGGAGACAGAAAGATTCAGAGCAGTAGAAGGATTCAAAAAGCCATTGTAGGTGTGAAGATGGGGAGGATCACATGAGAACAAATATGAGTAAATCCAGGAGCAAAGAGCAACCTTGGGCCAAAAACCAGGAAGGAAACAGGACCTCAGTCCTACAACCACATGGAATTGAATTCTGCCCATGATTGAATGAGCTTGGAAGGAAAGACTTCCTTAGAGCTTCCAGATAAGAGCCCAGCCCTGGGGAATTCTTGTGAAACCCTAAGCAGAGGAGCCAGTTAAGCCATGCTGACCTTCTAATTGATAGAACTATGAGCTAATAAATGGGCATGTTTTAAGCCATTGAGTTTGTGGTAATTTGTACATAGAAACAGAAAACCAATACACTGGGTGTCAATCCTCAGGGTTTTTATTTTATGGAGTACCTGGGCCTTTCATTTTTCTTGAATTATTGTACAGTTCTGTAAATCACAGATAATTGATAATCAAATGATTTTTGTCTACAGACATGCAAATGAATTTTATCCATCAGAAATACAATCTCCCTCAAGTCCAAGGAATAAGCTATTTTGCATCTATTTGTAAATTCATTTCAGAATTCCTTATCTGCTTGTATATGGCTGGTACATTAAATTCTCTTTTGATCCAGTTGTAACATCTTACTGGCTCCCTTATTAATTAATGAGTTAAATGAAATATTTAACATGTGTTCATTTTTTATGTCTGTATAAGAGTCTTAATTTAGAAATGTATCATTTAACAGTGATCCATTCAGGGGTTTCCAAATGTTATATGGCAGGGACAAATATTTATGGATCTCATATCTTAAGACTAGAAGAGGGCTCAGTGTTGTACTTAAATTCTCATCTGAGCCTTTAACAAACTGAAATTTGAGGGTACCTTTCCATTCTGTCATATAGTTTTCCAATGCCAAATGGAGCTCATCTCCTTTCACCATATTCAACACCCCTTCCCCCATTTGCTTAATCCATTCTTGATGCCAACATCTTCCTAATCACTCAAGATTCCCAACTCAGAGCACTTTGTGTTTTCATTTCCTTTTCTCCCTATATCTAATTGGTTATCAAAGGCTGTGAATTCAGCATCTACCACTTCCTTTTCAGCCACTCCTTCTTTCTATCTGTGCTTCCAATCATCCTCCTTTCTTCTCACACTAATAGAAGCTCAAACAGAGCCAGATCCAGTTTTGGGTACCTGGCATTTCTACTACTTGGAGGGTCATCTTGCAGAGGGTGGGGCCGGAGTAACATATTAAGAATAAAAAAATTAGATAGTCCTTCAGAATGAGATAAGAAATCATAACAAACAAAGTCATAAACCTTCATGCCCCTTCTTTTTGAGATCTCTCATGGCAATTTACCAGAAATGTTTATGTAGAAATGATTCCTGATCGTAACTTGTCCCCCTTCCCACTCTAAATTTCCAGCAACTCTGAGCACTCATGGTGCCATGCAAATAAGGCCCTAAAACTTATGTTTCTTTAGAGTCCACTGTCAATTCTTTCTGCATTCATAGTAAAGGCAATAAGTTATACAATGAGAGGAGCTGAAAGTTATCTGCAGCTTCATGGAGATGGGGAAAGTTACAAACCTAGATTTTAAATATGTGGGGGCCTAAACTGTAGCCCAGTCTCCTGAATAAAACTTCAGGGGATCTGTGCTTTTAAAAAAGTTTCACAGGTGAAGTGGATGCAGTTGGCCCATGTATGAAGAGTTTGAAAACCACTGCTCTAGCTCAAAAAGTGACTTAATCCTATGTCTCCAAGCTTGGCTCAAGCTCACAAGGACAACAGTCCTCCAACATTTCCTGGGCACTGGGGTCTATACAGTAGAGAATGCAGACGCCATAAAAAATGCAGGTAGAGGGGGCGGAGCAAGATGGCGGAGGAGTAGGAGACCTGGATTTCCTCTCCTCTCAGGAATTCAGCTGGATAGGGATCAAACCATTCTGAACACCTACAAACCCAACAGGAGATCGAAGAAAGGAATAGCAACAACTCTCTGAACAGAAAAGCGACCACTTTCTGGAAGGTAGGACGTGCGGAGAAGGGAATCCGAGGCGATATTCGGGAGGATAGACGGCGGGGGAGGGGCCTCCGTCGGCCGCTTCTGGCAAGTGATAGAGCCGCGGAGCACAAAATTGGAACTTTTAAAAGTCTGCTCCGCTGAGGGACATCACTCTGGTGGCTAAGCGGGGGGTGGAACCCTCCGGGACAGTGTGGTCTCAGGACCCTTGGGGTCACAGAAAGACCGGGGGTGCCTGAGTGCGGCAGAGCTCCCAGGTATCGGAGCGGGGAAGCCGGCTGCAGAGGCCGAGCCCAGGCGCGGGCTCTCAGCTCGGGGTGGCCATAAACCGGGATCCACGGCCCAGTCGGGCCCCTGCTCCTCCAGCAGGGACCCCACAAGCGGCAGATCCGGGGAGACTCACCTTCCTCCCCCGGGAGGAGCTGGGCAGGAGCGCACCGCAGGGATCTGCTGGGTTCGGAGACTACACCCGGGGTCGGGTGCCAGAGATAGAAACGCGCGGTCACAGGCCGGGCGAGCACGGAGGGCGGCCGGAGACCGGGGAGACGGGAGTGACTGACGGCTTTTCTCTGGGGGCTCACTGGGGAGCGGGGCCCCGAGTTCTCAGCTCCTCCAGGGCGGAGATTGGGAGGCCGCCATTTTCACTCTCCGCCTCCAAAGCTGGACGGAAAGCTCGCAGGGAACAAAAGCCCCGGAGAGCAAACCCGAGCAGATTACTTAGCCGGGAGGGGGCAAGGGCGGGGCAATTCCGCCTCCGGCAGAGACATTTGGAAACCACGGCAACAGGCCCCTCCCCAGAAGATCAGCGAGAACAGCCAGCCAAGACCAAGTTCACCGATCAATGAGAACGGCAGAACTCCAGCGCTAGGGGAATACTGCACATAGAATTCATGGCTTTTTTACCATGATTCTTTAGTCTTTTAAAGTTAAATTTTTTTTAACTGTCTTTTTGTCTTTTTATTTCTTTTTGAATTTTTCTTTTTCCCTTTTTCAACCAACATCTTATCAATCCCTTTTTTTAAAAAAAACTTTTATTTTTCATTTTTAGAGTCATATTCTATCCCTTCATAGTAGTTACCCATATTTTTGGCTTATATATATAAGTTGTTCTCTCTTTAAAATTTTGAGATAGTTTCTTCTAACAGATTAAAATATACCCTAAATCTCTAGTATATGGTGTTTTCTATTCCCCTGCCTGATCATATCCTCTCCCTTTTTTTTTCTTTTTCTTTTTTCTTTTTTTAAATGCTCTTCTTTCTTTTTTCAAACAACTTCTTATCAATTCCTTTTATAAAATTTTTTATAATTTCCATTTTTACAGCCATATTCCATCCCTTCATCATATCAACTCTTATTTTTGTACATATATAAGTTTTTCTTTAAAATTTTGGGAGGCACTTTCTTCTAACAGACCAAAATACACCCTAAATCTAGTGTGTGGCACTGATATATATACCATATAGATCATATTTGATCACATTCTGTTTTTTTTTTGTTGTTGTTGTTTTGTTTTGTTTGTTTTTGTTTTTATCTTTATCTTTTTCTTTTTTATCTTTTTCTTTTTTCTCTCTTTCCCTTTCTTATCCCACTGCTTCAGGTATTTTCTGATTTGTTTAGAGTATATTTTCTGGGGACGTGGTTACTCTGCTAGCATTTTGTTCTCTCATTAATCTATTCTCCTCTGCACAAAATGACAAGACGGAAAAAATCACCTCAACAAAAAGAACAAGAGGTAGTACCGACTGCCAGGGACCTACTCAATACGGACATTAGTACGATGTCAGATCTAGAGTTCAGAATCATCACTTTAAAGATACTAGCTGGGCTTGAAAAAAATATGGAAGTTATTAGAGAAACCCTTTCTGGAGAAGTAAAAGAACTAAAATCCAACCAAGTAGAAATCAAAAAGGCTATTAATGAGGTGCAATAAAAAATGGGGGCACTAACTGCTAGAATAAATGAGGCAGAAGAGAGAATCAGTAATATAGAAGATGAAATGATGGAAAATAAAGAAGCTGAGAAAAAGAGAGGTAAACAACTACTGGATCACAAGGGCAGAATTCGAGAGATAAGCGATACCATAAGATGAAACAACGTTAGAATAATTGGGATCCCAGAAGAAGAAGAAAGAGAGAGAGGGGCAGAAGGTATAATGGAGCAAATTATAGCAGAGAACTTCCCTAATTTGGGGAAAGAAACAGGCATGAAAATCCAGGAAGCACAGAGAACCCCTCTCAAAATCAATAAAAATAGGTCAACTCCCCGACATCTAATAGTAAAACTTACGAGTCTCATAGACAAAGAGAAAATCCTGAAAGCAGCTCGGGAGAAGAGATATGTAACCTACAAGGGTAGAAACATTAGATTGGCAACAGACCTATCCACAGAGACCTGGCAGGCCAGAAAGGACTGGCAGGATATATTCAGAGCACTAAATGAGAAAAATATGCAGCCAAGAATACTATATCCAGCTAGGCTGTCATTGAAAATTGAAGGAGAGATAAAAAGCTTCCAGGACAAACAAAAACTAAAGGAATTTGCAAACACAAAACCAGCCCTACAGGAAATCTTGAAAGGGGTCCTCTAAGCAAAGAGAGAGCCTAAAAGCAACATAGACCAGAAGGGAACACAGACAATATACGGTAACAGTCACCTTACAGGCAATACAATCGCACTAAATTCCTATCTTTCAATAGTTACCCTGAATGTAAATGGGCTAAATGCCCCAATCAAAAGACACAGGCTATCAGACTGGATTAAAAAACAAGACCCATCGATATGCTGTCTGCAAGAGACTCATTTTAGAACCAAAGACACCCCCAGATTGAAAGTGAGGGGGTGGAAAACCATTTACCATGCTAATGGACACCAAAAGAAAGCTGGGGTGGCAATCCTTATATCAGACAAATTAGATTTTAAACCAAAGACTGTAATAAGAGATGAGGAAGGACACTATATCATACTTAAAGGATCTATCCAACAAGAAGATCTAACAATTGTAAATATCTATGCCCCTAACATGGGAGCAGCCAATTATATAAGGCAATTAATAACAAAAGCAAAGAAACACATCGACAACAATACAGTAATAGTGGGGGACTTTAACATCCCTCTCACTGAAATGGACAGATCGTCTAAGCAAAAGATCAACAAGGAAATAAAGACTTTAAATGACACACTGGACCAAATGGACTTCACAGACATATTCAGAACATTCCACCCCAAAGCAACGGAATACACATTCTTCTCTAGTGCCCATGGAACATTCTCCAGAATAGATCACATCCTAGGTCATAAATCAGGTCCCAACCGGTACCAAAAGACTGGGATCATTCCCTGCCTATTTTCAGACCACAGTGCTTTGAAACTGGAACTCAATCACAAGAGGAAAGTCGGAAAGAACTCAAATACATGGAGGCTAAAGAGCATCCTACTGAAGAATGAATGGGTCAACCAGGAAATTAAAGAAGAACTAAAAAAATACATGGAAACCAATGAAAATGAAAACACAACTGTTCAAAATCTTTGGGATGCAGCAAAGGCAGTCCTAAGAGGAAAGTATATAGCAATACAAGCCTTTCTCAAGAAACAAGAAAGGTCTCAAGTACACAACCTAACCCTACACCTAAAGGAGCTGGAGAAAGAACAGCAAATAAAGCCTAAACCCAGCAGGAGAAGAGAAATCATAAAGATCAGAGCAGAAATCAATGAAATAGAAACTAAAAGAACAGTAGAACAGATCAACGAAACTAGGAGCTGGTTCTTTGAAAGAATTAACAAGATTGATCAACCCCTGGTCAGACTTATCAAAAAGAGAAGAGAAATGATCCAAATCAACAAAATCATGAATGAAAGAGGAGAGATCACAACCAACACCAAAGAAATACAAACAATTATAAGAACATATTATGAGCAACTCTATGCCAGCAAATTAGATAACCTGGAAGAGATGGAGGCATTCCTAGAGATGTATCAACTACCAAAACTGAACCAGGATGAAATAGAAAACCTGAACAGACCTATAACCACTAAGGAAATTGAAGCAGTCATCAAAAATCTCCCAAAAAACAAAAGCCCAGGGCCAGATGGCCTCCCAGGGGAATTCTACCAAACATTTCAAGAAGAATTAATACCTATTCTTCTGAAACTGTTCCAAAAAATAGAAACGGAAGGAAAACTTCCAAACTCATTTTATGAGGCCAGCATTACCTTGATCCCCAAACCAAAGACCCCATCAAAAAGGAGAATTACAGACCAATATCCCTGATGAACATGGATGCAAAAATTCTCACCAAAATACTAGCCAATAGGATCCAACAGTACATTAAAAGGATTATTCACCATGACCAAGTGGGATTTATCCCTGGGCTGCAAGGTTGGTTCAACATCCGCAAATCAATCAATGTGATACAATACATTAACAAAAGAAAGAACAAGAATCATATGATCCTCTCAATAGATGCAGAAAAAGCTTTTGACAAAGTACAGCATCCTTTCTTGATCAAAAATCTTCAGAGTATAGGGATAGAGGGTACATACCTCAATATCATAAAAGCCATCTATGAAAAACCTACAGCGAATATCATTCTCAATGGGGAAAAACCGAGAGCTTTCCCCCTAAGGTCAGGAACACGGCAGGGATGTCCACTATCACCACTGCCATTCAACATAATATTGGAAGTCCTAGCCACAGCAATCAGACAACAAAAAGAAATCAAAGGCATCCAAATTGGCAAAGAAGAAGTCAAACTCTCACTCTTTGCAGATGATATGATACTTTATGTGGAAAACCCAAAAGATTCCACCCCAAAACTGCTAGAACTCATACAGGAATTCAGTAAAGTGGCAGGATATAAAATCAATGTACAGAAGTCAGTGGCATTCCTATACACCAACAACAAGACAGAAGAAAGAGAAATTAAGGAGTCGATCCCATTTACAATTGCACCCAAAACCATAAGATTCCTAGGAATAAATCTAACCAAAGAGACAAAGGATCTGTACTCAGAAAACTATAAAATACTCATGAAAGAAATTGAGGAAGATACAAAGAAATGGAAAAACGTTCCATGCTCATGGATTGGAAGAACAAATATTGTGAAGATGTCAATGCTACCTAGAGCAATCTACACATTCAATGCAATCCCCATCAAAATACCATCCACTTTTTTCAAAGAAATGGAACAAATAATCCTAAAATTTGTATGGAACCCGAAAAGACCCCAAATAGCCAGAGGAATGTTGAAAAAGAAAAGCAAAGCCGGCGGCATCACAATTCCGGACTTCAAGCTCTATTACAAAGCTGTCATCATCAAGACAGCATGGTACTGGCACAAAAAACAGACACATAGATCAATGGAACAGAATAGAGAGCCCAGAAATGGACCCTCAACTCTATGGTCAACTAATCTTCGACAAAGCAGGAAAGAATGTCCAATGGAACAAAGACAGTCTCTTCAACAAATGGTGTTGGGAAAATTGGATAGCCACATGCAGAAGAATGAAACTGGACCATTTCCTTACACCACACACAAAAATAGACTCCAAGTGGTTGAAAGACCTCAATGTGAGACAGGAGTCCATCAACATCCTAAAGGAGAACACAGGCAGCAACCTCTTTGACCTTAGCCGAAGCAACTTCTTCCTAGAAACATCGCCAAAGGCAAGGGAAGCAAGGGCAAAAATGAACTATTGGGACTTCATCAAGATAAAAAGCTTTTGCAAAGCAAAGGAAACAGTCAACAAAACCAAAAGACAACCGACAGAATGGGAGAGGATATTTGCAAATGACATATCAGATAAAGGGCTAGTATCCAAAATCTATAAAGAACTCATCAAACTCAACACCCAAAGAACAAAGAATCCAATCAAGAAATGGGCAGAAGACATGAACAGACATTTTTCCAAAGAAGACATCCAAATGGCCAACAGACACATGAAAAAGTGCTCAATATCGCTCAGCATCAGGGAAATCCAAATCAAAACCTCAATGAGATACCACCTCACACCAGTCAGAATGGCTAAAATTAACAAGTCAGGAAACGACAGATGTTGGCGGGGATGCGGAGAAGGGGGAACCCTCCTACACTGTTGGTGGGAATGCAAGCTGTGTGCAGCCACTCTGGAAAACTGTATGGAGGTTCCTCAAAAAGTTGAAAATAGAGCTACCATATGACCCAGCAATTGCACTACTGGGTATTTACCCCAAAGATACAAAAGTAGGGATCCGAAGGGGTACGTGCACCCCGATGTTTATAGCAGCAATGTCCACAATAGCCAAACTGTGGAAAGAGCCAAGATGTCCATCAACAGATGAATGGATAAAGAAGAAGTGGTATATATATACAATGGAATATTATGCAGCCATCAAAAGGAATGAGATCTTGCCATTTGCAATGACGTGGATGGAACTGGAGGGTATTATGTTGAGTGAAATAAGTCAAACAGAGAAAGACATGTATCATATGATCTCACTGATATGAGGAATTCTTAATCACAGGAAACAAACTGAGTGTTGTTGGAGTGGGGTGTGGGGTGGGAGGGATGGGGTGATTGGGTGATAGACACTGCGGAGGGTATGTGCTCTGGTAAGCGCTGTGA
>NW_023270323.1:64844884-64871621 GCF_011800145.1 Mirounga leonina | reverse complement strand
TGGGTGATAGACACTGCGGAGGGTATGTGCTCTGGTAAGCGCTGTGAATTGTGCAAGACTGTTGAATCTCAGATCTGTACCTCTGAAACAAATAATGCAATATATGTTAAGAAAAAAAAAGAAGAAGAAGAAGGTAGCGGGAGGGGAAGAATGAAGCGGGGGAAATCGGAGGGGTGGACGAACCATGAGAGACGATGGACTCTGAAAAACAAACTGAGGGTTCTAGAGGGGAGGGGGGTGGGAGGATGGGTTAGCCTGGTGGTGGGTATTGAGGAGGGCACATTCTGCATGGAGCACTGGGTGTTATGCACAAACAATGAATCATGGAACACTTCATCTAGAACTAATGATGTAATGTATGGGGATTAACATAAGAATAAAAAAAATGCAGGTAGAAAGAGCTTTGATTAAAGTTTGAATTGAAACAACTGCTTTTCTGTCTTTGAAGTAACTATATTGGCTTTGATTCAAGTAAAGCAATGAGCTTGATGAAAATTATCACAACCCAGAAAATGACCCGGTACTCAGAGGAGATGAGGAAAGAAATCTCAAGTATAAGAGGAGTCAGACAGGTCCGGAAAAAAGATGTTTCCAACAGCCACACCCAACTAAAGATTTCACTGAACCCTTAGCTAGAAGAGGTTGGGCATAAACATCAGGGCTACACTGCAAATATGTCTACATATCATTTGGAATTTATTGCTTATATCTTTACACTTACATAATACTCTTCAATTCAGTATATGCAATCCATTTTAAAGTGTAAATTCTGTCATTCCTAGTTATACATTGGCTTTCTAAAGCCCATCATTTAAATAATTATTTCAGATACTGGAAAAGAGAAAATTCCTTAAAGTGGAACACCGATATGAAGAATCCAGATTCTGTCAGCCAGACAGGGAAGATCAGTCCCCAGCACGATGTTTACATTCCCACCATATACACCCATCCCATATGAAATGCAGGTGAGAGAGTCCTCTATACTTCCAAAACGATGAGAATAAATCTTCCTGTCACTTTATGTCACAGTCTCACAGTCCTCAAATAACCACCCGTAGATAGAGCCCTCAGCAAATTTGTTATCAGAGGTATGTGTTTACACATGGCAAGTCTCCGAGAAATAGAGAAAAAAATAAAATATTGTCAGTGAAAAGAAAGTTCTTCTTTCCAGAGACTAATATGATGAGATTTTAAAACACAGCAGAATGTAAAACTATTTTTATATTCAAAACGAATTAGGATATGATTAGTATGAAGTGCAATGAAAGTTGTTGTAAATAAATATTTATTGTTCATTTGCTCTATCAACACACATTCCATTGTTTCCTGTGGTTACTGGGCGGTGCATCTCTGTTTGCCCCGCCTTGCATCCTTCTACACTCCCTGTTCTTGTCTCAGGCAGTAGACCAGGAACCTTAAAGGCTCCCAAACCCTCTAGCTTCTGGTTGGGTTCAGCCTTAGGGTGCCCTGGCTCAAGTTGAGAGGGAGCAGAAGAGGGAGATGGAATGTTTAAGCTGCTTCCCAGAGGTCTGGCTGCAGTTGGGTTCACTCCTTGACCAAAGGTCACTTCCATCCCTTGCCCTCTGTGCATCCACCCCTTCACCCTCAACACCTGCTAAGTTCTACCAGCTCCTCTTCCTTTATTTTTTGAGGTTTCAGGATTGCCCAGTTGGCTGTGATGTTACTAGCCTGAGAGTGTAGTATTTCTTATGGTTTCTCAAATTACCCTGTGTGTGTATTCCATATCTTTCTGACTTGGCCCCTGATTGATATATTAATTGAATGTTATTATACTGGTAAGTCTATTGCTTATAAACGTCCTCAAAATTGCTTAGTTTCTAGCACAGAGTTTGTCTTACTTTATTATCAAAGTTTTAAAAAGATGTACTTATTTCTCATTTGTTTCAAAAATGGATTTATGGTATTTTTTTTTTAGGTTATATGTTAGTCCATTAAAGAAAGATGATAGGTAAAATCATGTAGTATTTCTATGACTTCTGACATTTTAAGTAATTTTATGCCCATACAAATCAGTAGCAACTTTTTCTTCCAAATCATAGACTAAATATTACTCAATTAATCTCTCATAGTGTGAAAATTGGGAAACTTGGCTAATGAGTTAACTTTTTTTTTTTAAAGATTTTATTTATTTATTTGAGACAGAGAGAATGAGAGAGACAGAGAGCACATGAGAGGGGGGAGGGTCAGAGGGAGAAGCAGGCTCCCTGCTGAGCAGGGAGCCCGGTGCGGGACTCGATCCCGGGACTCCGGGATCATGACCTGAGCCGAAGGCAGTCGCTTAACCAACTGAGCCACCCAGGCGCCCATGAGTTAACTTTTGATGTAATGTTTTTTGCTCAATAGCTTAAATCCGTGACAATGTTTATATTTGTTATATTGTATTGAAGGCCATTACGCTAAGAAAGCATATGCTCCTAAATATTGTTTATTATAAAAGAACAATCTATCCCAAAATAACAACCCTCAGAGAGTAAAAACAGAGTATGCCTGAGTCAACAATTGCTAAGATCTTGGACAGAATGATGAGTAATGGAGTCAATAATCTGGAAATATGGAATATTAACACTACCAAAACCATATTTGGATGACTAAATTAATGTCACCCTTTTCACCTTCTTGCATAACTTTAATGTATTTGATGATAGTAGTTGTGTTTTATCTAATGTCAAAGTATGTTTACACCATTGCACCATATAATACTTTCATCAAATGCTAATTATTTTACTAATTTTAACATAATTAAATATAAGCAGTAAACTGCTGTCAAGATGAATTAATCGTTTTTTTTTTTTTCTTTTTTTTTTTCAGTTCAAAAATACTGTTCCTGAAAGAGAACTGGACCAAATTCAAAATGTGATACTTTAGAAGAAAAAAAAAAGCAGCTGAAGGAAACAATATTAAGCCAAGGGAAGTGACAAATCACAACAAATAACAGACGATATATCCCTACAGAGAAAGACATCGCAATTCAATTTGCTAAATTATTTTATTTATCTCTGAGCGGCAATATGAATGATCTATTTGTTTTGATGAACACTCAAACTTTGCTGAGTGGAAAATTGTACTGCTTCTAACGCGTCAAATTTGGATATAGTAAAAGAAGATGTGAATTAAGTTGGTTTTGAATATAATGCATTAAAAGATGAATTGTCTGCTTAGAAATACTTTCCAGTAGCTTTATCTGTACCCAACACTTTTCTTAAGAGGAATCACAGAAGTGTGCAAACTAAAATAATCATTGATTATGTCTTGGTCCCTACATTTGAAATGTTCTTGAAATTCTAAATGCAGTAAAAGGCTAAGAAGATTATACAAAGAGAACTACCTAGTTTGATCAAAGACATTGGCAGTGAATTAGAAAATGTTTTATAGTTTCAGACTAAACAGTTTGGCAAAACCCTAAATTTCAGTCTTTCTTCCTTCATGCATTTATACATTTTATTATTTATTGAAATACTCTGAAGTGCAAAGTTTGTCTTAGGAAGTGGGGGTTAGATATGGAAACTTCCCTGTCTTCAAGGAAAAGAAAAATGGTCCAAGGATTTCATGTGAGTAATTAGAATGGCCCTATATCTGAAAGTGCTTGGAATGTTCCAGAACTCTGCAAGTGGAGCCTCTGCCTTACTGTTGAGGAGCCTGGGAAATGAATTCTCAGTTGAGACCTAAAAGATGAGGAGGAATGACCTAAGTGAACAGAGAACGGTTGCAAGTGAAGGAGTTTCCAAGCAGAGGTAGTAACATCTTCAAAAGGCCAGAAATGAGAGAGCCTGTACCAACTGCAAAACCCAAGAAGTTGAGTTTGGCAAGAACAAAGATGTGAAGTTTCGACAGAGGACATTGTTGAGGAAAGAATTTTTAGAATGGTGAGGTGAAAAAAAGTTATTAGCGGTTGTCTCTGAAATCTTTGTTAGGACAGAAACAAGCTTTGGTTAAGGATATACCCAAACTTGGGCTAAGAAGCAAGACTCTGAGGAAGGCTGGTAGCAAGCAGTGAAGTCAAGAATAGAGAAAGCTAGTCAATCTGCATTGGAAATAAAGAGGCTTTTATGGTTTGAGGACATGAGAAAATGAGGAGTGGGGAGATAAAAGAGCAAGGATAAAAATATGAGTGGGGACAAAGAAGTGTTAAAACAGGTAATTTATTAGTTTCACTGTGTTGAAAATGCCCTTTTATCACCTCTCCCCAAAATATTCAGTATTGTCTACCACAAGACAAAAGACATGTAGGATTTTTACCATTTTGTCTTGTATTTGTTGAAATCAAAGGAAGAGTCCAAGTGCTACATCTATTGTGATACCAGGGCAGAGATGGACAGACAGAATTACCTGTTAGAATCAATAGGTAGAATAAATCAGTAATTCAATGGAGAGAGAGTGTAGGAGTGAGACGTGAAGCTGGAACCTGCAGAAATGTGGGAGAGAGTGTGAGACTGTTCATAAGACAATGTGCAGGAGTTGGAGCCAAACCTTGAGATTCCAGGGAGTGGGAGCGCCAGCTGATGCCTAGGATATACAGAACTTGGGCAAGTTTGGGATTGACTTAAGGATGATGGCAGTGGTAAGCAGGGTAGTGCCTGACTCCACTTGCACTCTTGATAAACGGTAGAAACAAGCATGGAGGGAGGCAAGACTGAAAGCAGGGAGGCCAGTCAGGGAAGCATCTATGTTGAGTCACTTACAAAACCACCCTTGAGTCAGATTTTCTGGAAGGGCTCCCCAGACTGTGATCTCAATTAGCCTGGTCCCAAAGTGGGGACTCGGACAGGGTGCTGAGACCTTGATGAAAGCCATTACCCCTTGTCTTGGATGAATGTCCAATATAGCTGGGTGATTGTGTGTATGTGAATGTGTGCATTGGGGAGGGCATAATTATAAACGGAGCAAGAAATAACATCATTCAACTGGTTATTATTCCAAGGCAATTTGTGAATATAAAATTGTGTGTGTGTTTACTCATTCAATAAGAAAATTGTTGAGAGCTCAATTGAATCAAATTGGAAATTTATAAGCCCCATATTCAGTAATTCTTCCCTGGTAGAAAAGTAGACCTCAATTCAGAGACTATCAGTCTTAATAAGCAGTTAATGAAGGAGCTTGAAATAAAGGCAATCTGTTCACTTGGGTGCTTTGAAAAGACAAGCCCTGAGCTAGCCATTACTTCTTGTTAATAGACACAGAAGCTAATGAATATAAAATTTATATCGCTGTTACCATAACATTTAAGTTACATCTTTATACTCATTCTGTATCTTGTCATCATAGAGTTATGTTTCTATCTAAATATCTACGTGCTAAGAAGGACAAAGAGCCTTCCTGTAATAGTAAAAAGTCTCTTTCAATAATTGCAAGGACTATATAGACTCTAAAAACTTAAGACTAGTAATGTGTGTTAAAGGAAAGTACCTTTGTTAGAACAATTGCAAGAAATTTTCTTCCTTAAAGATTTAAATGCAGTTTGTCATAGGAGGTTGATTTTAAATGAATCGTAGAGACAATGACAATATTGATCAAACTCTAAGTAATTCAATTTGTACAAAAGAGACATGAATATTCTATTAAAATTAAAACTATAAAATTAAAACTATAACTAATGACTTTTACAGGCTCCCACAATCGTATCTGGCTCTCTGTCTCCGTCTATTCAGGCTGCCACAACAAAATAACAAAGATTGGGTTGCTTAAACAACAGAAATTTATTTTTCACAGTTCTGGAGCCTGGGAAGTCCAAGATCAGGATGCCAGCACTGTCTATTTCCGAGGAGAGCGGTCTTCCCGGCTTGCAGACAGCTGCCTTCTAGCTGTGTCCACACATAAGGGAGGGAGAAAGAGAGCAAGTTCTCTCATTGTATCTTCTTCTAAAGACACCGATTCCATGGCCAGGGCCCCATCCTCATGCCCTCTTCTAAACCAATTTATCTCCTAAAGGCCCCACCTCCAAATGCCATCAGATTGGGGCAAGGGCCTCAGCATATGGATTTTGGGGGTGGGGACACACTTCAGTCTGTAGCAGTTCCCCTGTGCTTGTATGATAGACTTTCCTTCCTTTCCTGCAGATGAAGGGTGTGGGCTCCCATCTAAGCCCGCTCACCCTGGTGAGTACTGGCTCTGAGGAGTTCTTCCTGCTCAGGGATGCCACTTCCGGTACTCCTTTCTCTTCTTTATCCCCAGTGTTCCTTTTTCTGCTGGATCAGTGCCATCAGTCTACACACTACTTCAAGTTCTCTATCTTTAAAATAGATAGAAAAATAAAATTTAGGAACCTTTCAACCCTGCATGCCCTCCAAGCTTACTGTCTCATTTCCTTACTCCCTATTGTAGCAAATCACCCTAAGTAATGTGCCCATATTCCTTCTCACTAACTTCTCTCCTTCCATCCTCTCAGTTTCCAAAGAAATAATGCCGTGATTCAAACAATATAAAAAAACAATAAACAAAGAAATCTTGCTTCTGTGCCTGCCCCTCCCAATCCATATATGAACCATTCTGTTGGGTTCTAATTCCCTGGTCCTTTCTTCTGCAGAAGTCAGTACACTATACAGTCTGTTCTGCCTTTTATCTGTTTTTACTCAAACCTGAAGATTTTTCCACTGTCAGTGTTTAAAGAGCTTCTTCATTGCATTTTATCTTTTCCATGGCTGCTTACCATCGTTTATTCCCCCAATCCTCTCTTGATGGACACTTGCTTGTTACTGTCATACAAACAATACTACATGTGGCATTTCATATTTGTGCAAGTGTCTGTGCAGAATAATTTCCTAGTAGTAGACTGTTCGCTCAAAGGGTAAATGCATCTGTAATTTATTGCCAAGTTTTGCTTGTTAGGAGTTATTCCATTTTCTACTCCAGCTGACAAACGTATGAAACTGCTATTTTCCTGAAACCTTGCCAACTGAGTGTATTGTCATATTTTGTACCAATAGACCTACAAAAAAGTCATATTTAAGTGTGGTTTTAATTCTCATTTCTCTAATTATGAATGCCATTGAATGTTTTTTCTATATGGTTAAAGACCATTGCCATTTCTTTCTCTGTTAACAGGTTTTATACACAAAGCCTTTGCCTGTTTTTCTGTGGGTTGCTGGTCCTTCTCTTCTCAATTTCTTTGAGCTCTATATATACTACAGAGATTACCCCATTTTCTGTGATATGAACACATTATTCCTTCAACTTATTCTAATCAAGTTTTTCCCCTTACACATTGCTGAAATTTCCATTGTCGAGATCAAACATGACCTCTATGTAGCTAATCCAATAATCAATTCTCAGTTACTGTCTAACTTGATAAGCTGGCAGTTTTCCCCATAATCGATCATTCCCTCCTCCTTGAAATACTTTCCTCACGTGATTTCCTGGATGCCGAACATGCTATCTATACATTGACAATTCTAACCCCTATATTTTCATCTTGCAACTTTCCACTGAAAGCACCTATCACTTCTAAATATGGACCTATTATAGGAATCTCAAACTCAGTGTGTTCCTCTGAGTTCTTTATCCTTCCAAATGAATTTCTTTGATAGAATTGCCCACTCTCTATCCTTTCAGTAAAGGAAATCTCTATCCTTCCAGTTGCTCAGGCTATATGTCTCAGAAACATCTTTGACCCCCCTTTTTTCTCACTCCCCCTGTTCAATATATCAGCAAAGTCTATAGCCTTTACCTTCAAAATGTATCTACAATCTGATATTTCTTTCCAACTGCACCTCTGCCACCTTGTCCCAGACATCATGTTTTTCTCCAGATTATTGCATTAATTCCTACTAATCTCCCTGCTTTAGCCCAGTATATCTTTAATATATTCTTACCATAACAAGCAGAGTGATCTTTATGAAAGGTCAGTCAGGTCATATTGTTTTTCTGTGCAAAACCTTCCAATGGCTTCCCTTGAAACTCAGAGTAGAAGTCAGTCATAATAATAGCTCACAAGATTTCACATCAAGTGCTAATTTTTCCCTTTATTCTCTCTCAGTTCTTTTTTTTTTTTTTATGATTTATTTATTTTGCAGAGAGAGGGAGAGAGAATGCCAGGGGGAGGGGCAGAGGGACCAGGAAAGAAAGAATCTCAAGTAGACTCCTTGTTCCATATGGAGCCCAATGTGGGGCTTGATCCCACAACCCTGAGATCATGACCTGAGCCGAAATCAAGAGTCAGATGCATAACTGACTGAGTCGTCCAGGCACCCCTATTTTCCCTCACTTCTCTTGGTCTAATCATGACAGCAGTTTCCTTACTATTACTTGAACATGTCCACCTTGTGTCTTGCACTGGAAATCCTCCCTGTCTTGAGTACTCTTCCTCAAGCTACTTCTTTTCTTTTCCTTTTTTTTTTTTTGCTCATATCACACCTTATTCTTGAAGCCTTCCCTGACCAGCTCTTTAAAACTGTTAATCCCCACTCCCTCAACACACAAAATGCCTTACCCAGCGTTAGTTTATTCTACTTTAGTTTTATGATAACATTTGTCATTGAACACGATACGTATTTTTATTATTATTATATGTGCTGCCGAAGTGAGCACTGTATTTTTATTATTTACATATTTATTGTTTCTTTCATTGTACTAGGATATAAATTCCTTGAGAATGGATATTTCCATCTGTTTTATTGACTAGTATCACCTAGTATATTGCCTGGCTTGCCGCATGCATTCAGTAATTCTTCATTAGTGAAGAAGTGCATTCCTCCTTATGGTATAGATTTTAAAGTAAAATAATGTGACTCTGAATATTTACTTGAAGACAAAAACCCAAATGTCAATTTTACCTCTACCACAGTTGAAGAGCACTAGAGATAACAAGAATAATAAGACATGGCCCTGCCCTTAAAGGAACTGAGTATAGCAAGAGTGAATGCATGTTTATATACCAGGAACACAGAAATTCAAAGTAAAAAAGATCTCAGAGTATATGCTGAACAGTCATTCAATGCACTTTCAACCCATTTTAGAATTGTGACCAGTCCTTAAATTTACAGTTCACTTTAATTGCATAAGCATTGTATTATTCACAGCTGCTAGGACTCTTACTTTATTGATGTTGGAATAGCAGCCTAGAGAGCTTAAATGATTCATTATCAGACCTGCTGCAGAGAGGGATACTTGCCTATCCAACATCTGTCTTTTTAATAACAGAATGCCAATTTTATTAGGAGTGATAAGGCTCTCAGCCAAAAGGCCATGTTTCCAGATTTGACACAGCTAGATCTGGCCATGTGGTAAAGTTCAATACCATGCATTGTAAAAATAAGTCACATGTAAGACTTCGGGAAAACTCCTAGGGCACCTGGATGGCTCAGTTGGTTGAGTGTCCAACTCTTGAGCTAAGCTCAGGTCTTGATCTCAGGTTCATGAGTTGAAGCCCTGCAGTGGCTGGGCATGGAGCCCACTAAAAAAAAAAAAAAAAAAAAAAAAAGACTTCAGGAACGCTCCCTAAGAAACTGCCTCAACTGAAAGGCATGTCCTTCTTGCCCTTTCTTCTTTTCTCCTTTCCGCTGCTTAGAATATAAGCAAGATGATGGAACTCCAACTGTGTTTGACCATAAAGGTGAGTTTGTAAATGCAAGCCATATCCTACGGCAGGGGTTAATAAAGTCTCTGTATACTTTATGGGTTATATCTGGTCTCTACTCTTTACTTTTCTGTCTTGTTTTTCTCTGAGCCACCAGGAATGAAGTGAGTCCTACAATTGCCCTAGCTTGCAATCTTGAAAGAAGTTTCAGGTGGTCATGTAGGCAGTGGGAACTCAGGTGAACTTGCTGAGTTTGGGGAGACTGAGGCAGCTAGTATCTGTTGGACAGAGTATCGGAGAAAAGAGAACTTCAGAGAGACAACACTCAGATGTGCAGAGCATTCGCTTTGATTACTGATCAGAGATCTGATCATCATATGCATGTGAGAAATGACCCAAGGGTAGGGAAAGAACCATTACAAAAGATTAGAGGAGAGAGTACTCAGAACTCACACAGGACCAGGTATAGTGACTATCCTCTCAATTATGAAATTGGGATACCAGATAATTCATGGGACATTAGAGCATTGGGTAGATTATGCAGAAAGATGTTGACTCAAGAGTAAAAATTAATTACCATAGGCAAAATGTTGTTTTCATTCTAGCCAACAAATATTACAAGCAAAACCTGGGGTGCCTGGGTGGCTCAGTCAATCATCTGACTCTTGATTTCAGCTCAGGTCATGATCTCAGGGTTGTGAGATCAAGCCCCATGTTGGGCTTCATGCTGGGCCTGGAGCCTGCTTAAGACTCTCTCTCTCCCTCTGCTCCTCTCCATTTCTCTCTCTCTCTCTCTAAAAAAAAAAAAAGAAAGAAAAAGAAAACCCTAAAGAAACAAACTGATTCTAAGCAAATTAACTGAATTCTAGAACAAAGCTCAAGAGTATTTACAATAAGGAAAAAAAAAAAAAATCCCAGCATACAATAACATAAAATTCACAACATTTGGTGTCTAATCAGATTACCAGATTCTATACAAGAAACCAGAAAAATATAACCAATAATGAGAGTAAAAACTATTCCATCAAAACCAAACCAGAACTGCCACAAGGGTTAGGAAAAGAAGATAAAAAGACTAAGTAGTTGTTATAACTGCATTCTATATGTTCAAAACATTAAGTAGAAACATGAAGGATATAAAGAAACCTACATCAAACTCTTAGTGATAAAAACTACAATGTCTGAGATGTAAAATAGAGTAAATAGGCTTACAGTAGATTATACATTGCAGAAAAAATAAATTTGAAAACATAATGGGTAAAAGGGTACAAATTTTCAGCCATAAGATGAAATCTGAGGATCTAATATAAAACATGGTAACTATGGCTTATAATACTGTATTTATAATTGAAATTTGCTTACACCTGAAACTAACATAACATTGTTAATTACACTTTAGTTAAAAAAAGAAATTTTCTAAGAGAATAGGACTTAAATATTCTTACACACACACAGAAAGATAAATATATGAGGGGATAGATGTGTTAGTTAATTGGATGGGGGGAATCCTTTTACAATGTATATCAACATCAAATCACCATGATGTACACATTAAATATCTTACAATTTGATAATTATACCTTAACAAAACTGAAATTTTTAAAAATAATAGATAATCTGGGAGTAACTCTACATCTGTTAAAGATATTAAATTTTTAGTTAAAAATCTTCTCATGTAGAATACTCCAGGCCCATATGGTTTCACTGGTGATTCTTCCAAACATATAAAGAGGAAATCATAGAAATTCTAAGCAAGCTTTTCAAGAAAACTGAAGAAAAAAGACTTTTCTGTACCTTCTGTGAGGTCAACATTACCCCAATACCCAAGCCAGGCAAAGACATTACAGTGAAAGAAAACTATAGACCAATATCTTCAGTGAACAGAGAAAAAAATCTAAACCAAATGTTAGCAAATCAAGTTCAATGATATATTGAATATAGAATACATTGTGATCAAGTAGGGCTTATTTCAGGATTGAAGAGTGGTTTAACATTAGAAAATCAATCTCTGTAATGTACCAAATAAATAAACTAAAAAAGTGATAAACTCTATAGATGCTAAAAGACCATTTGATAAAACTCCAACATTTATTCCTAATGAAAAGTTTCAGCAAACCAAGAATAAAAGGAAATGTTCTGGGGCACCTGGGTGGCTCAGATGGTTAAGCATCTGCCTTTCGCTCAGGTCATGATCCCAGGGTCCTGGGATCGAGTCCTGCATTGGACTCTCTGCCTCTGCCTCTCTCTCTCTCTGTCTGTCTCTCATGAATAAATAAATAAAAATCTTTTAAAAAATAAATAAAAGGAAATGTCCTTAGCCAATCAAAAGCATCCTTGAAAAACTTGTAGCTAACTTAATGGTGAGAGACTGAATGCTTTCCCCCAATATCAGAAATAAGAGATGGATATCTGCTCTCTCCTCTCCTATTCAACATTACAGTGCAGATGATAGCCAGTGCAATCAAGAAAAAAGGGAAGAAAAAAGGTAAGGTAAGGAAAGGAGAGAGAGGAGAGGAAAGTAGAGGAGAGAAGAGGAAGGGAGGGAGGAGAGGGGAGAGGACAAAGAGAGAGAGGAAGGGAGGAGAGAGGAAGGGAGGGAGGGAGGAAGGAAGATGTCATGACTGAAAATAAATAAGTAAAATTGTTTTTATTTGAAGATGACATGTTTATGTATAAATTCTAATAAAATATGCATACAAATCTAATAGAGATAATAACTAAACTTATTGTAATTGCATTTCTTTATATTGATGTTGAATAATCAGAAATTAAAATAAAATTATTTATAATAGCATAAAAAATTGAAGACATAATGATATTGTCAATTTTCCCCAAGATGACTAATAGATTCAACACAATCCAAATCAAATCCATAGAAGGCTTTTTTTTTTTTTTTTGGTACAAAGTAACAAGCTGATTCTAAATTCATAAAGAAATTCAAAGAATCTAGAATAGCCAAGGAAATTAAAAAAAAAAAGTTGAAGAAATAACACTACCAGATTTCAAGACTTGATACACAGCTATAATTATCAATACAGTGTGGTATGGGTGTAACAACAGTAAAACAGATTGATGGAATTGAAAAAGGTCCCTTAGTAAATGGAAATTTGATTTTTAATAACAGTGCAGGTAAATCAACTGAGAATAGTCTTTTATTTTTTTTAAAGATTTTATCTATTTCTGACAGAGAGAGAGAGCACAAGCAGGGGGAACAGCAGAGAGAGAGGGAGTAGCAGACTCCCTGCTGAGCAGGGAGCCCGATGCGGGGCTCGATCTCAGGACCCTGAGATCATGACCTGAGCCGAAGGCAGACCCTTAACTGTCTGAGCCACCCAGGCGCTCCTGAGAATAGTCTTTTTGACAACTGGTACTAAAGTAACTGGATATCCATAAAAAAAATTACTTTCAATCCTTATCTCACACCATTGACAAAAATTAACTCAAAATGTGTCAAATTTAATTTTAAAATTTAAATTTAAAATCTAAATTTAAAATCTAAAATCACAACTCTTCTAGAAGAGGGGGAAAATCTTAGTGATCTTAGATTAGGCAAAGATTTTGTAGATATGAGAACATGTGTATATGAGAACAAAAGCATAATCTATTTAAGAAAAAATATTGTTAAGTTGGACTTAATCAAATTTAAAATGTCTGGTCTATGAATGACAATGACAAAAGAAAATACTTACAAAGCATATATGGGGTGGGGGCAACAGCTTGTACCCAGAATCATAAAGAACTCTTAAAACTCAATAGGAAGAAAATGAATAACCAGCTTAAAGAATGGGCAAAAGCTCTGAGCAGACACTTCACCAAAGATGTACAGGTTGCTATATAAACATATGTAAGATGCTCAATATCACTAGTAATTAGGAGAATGCAAATTCACACCTTAATGAGATAGCATTACACTCCTAACAAACTGCCTAAAATTAAAATTCTAAAATGCCAAGTGTTGGTAAGGAGGCAGAGCAACTAGAATTCTCAAAAGCTGCTACTGGGAATGTAAAATGGTACAACTTCTTTGGAAAACACTTCAGCTGTTTCTTAAAAAGCTAAACATATATACCTATCATATCATCCATCCATCTCACTCCTAGGGATTTGCCCCCCCCCCAAAAAAAAGAAAAAGAAAAAATATATAGGCATACAAGGCTTGTACATTAATATTCATATCAACATTGTTCATAATAGCTCAAAGCTGGAACAGCCCAAATATCCAACAAGAAGTGAATGGATAAACTGCTATTTATCTATATGGTGGAATACTACTCAGCATTAGAAAGGAATGACCTATAGATATACAAGAGTTGGATGCTCAACTACCTGAGCCACCCAGGTGCTCTGGGTCTGTTTACTTATGTGGTTGTTATGTTTTATATTTGCTTTTTAGGACAGTCCTCCCCCCATTGGTTTCTGATACAAGAACCTGGTCCTAAATCAAAAGACGTCAGAATGGCTGGCTCCATGTGCTACTCAGACACTCTCTTAGCCTCTGGCCCTGATTTTTTTATATTCAGAATCTTTTGTGCATCTCTATATTTTCTTACTTTAAGAGTTATATTTCCAGGGGGCTCCTGGGTGGCTCGGCCGTTAAGCATCTGCCTTCGGCTTAGGTCATGATCTCAGGGTCCTGGGATCGAGCCCCGCATTGGGCTCCCTGCTCCACGGGAAGCCTGCTTCTCCCTCTCCCACTTCCCCTGCTTGTGTTCCCTCTCTCGCTGTGTCTCTCTCTGTCAAATAAATAAATAAAATCTTTAAAAAAAAAAAAGAGTTATATTCCAGAAGAACTACTGTTCTCTTAAACAATTAGACCCCTGTTAGGCCAATTCTATAATGCCTGCAAACATTCCCACACATATCAAAGAGGAACATCCTTACCTTGTTATCTTGTTCCTATAGAGAGAAAAATGGAACTTTATTCAGAGTCTAAGAGACTAGAAGTTCAAATAAGCAGGATGTTTGGAGGGAAAAAAAAAGGTACTCTTGAGACTAAAGCACCTTTAAGGGAATACCAAATTATATTTAGTAAAGCTTTATGACTGAGGTTTTTGTTTGGATATTGCCATGATGCCCCAGCCAGATAATGGACTCCCCATTCATGGAGTTCTGTGTTGAGTGATACTTAAAATCATAGATGAAACATTGTAGATCTTTCTTCAGTACCAATTTTATCAAGCTATTTTTTACAGGATGAAGGGTGGTATTTTTTTTTTATAAATATAACCATGAGTATATTATGGAGTAGAGTGTGTAATTTGCTTGGGCTTCTAACAGACATCTTTGAAGAAATTTTGCCTTTTCTAGTCAGCCATTAGTGGAAGCCCCCAGACCTCTCTGGAAAGTTTAGATAAACATGAGAAAGTGATATTTGAGACTGTCAATAAACATAAAATAATTTTACCCAAATATGAAAATTCTATATTTTAATTTTAAAGCATTATTCCCTGGAAATTGAGTCAGAGAGAAAGCCAGGAAAGAGAATATTATTCTTTTAAAGAACAGAGGCCATAACAAGCAATATTGTAACAAATGTCATTTGGGCGTCCAGTGAAACTTGAATTTAACTGCATTATGATTACTTGGTATATATTGCAACCAACTGTGTTTTAAAGTGAATCGCTGGGATTTTATTTGACATGTGGAAAATAAAACACCAAAAACTAATTTAAAAATACACTTATAATACTTATGATAACACATCTATTGCTTATATATCAGCTGAAACACATTTTTCGAAGATAAAAAGTAAATTTCCATTTTTACAGATATGGAAGTTTGATTTGTGTTCTAATTCTTCTTTAATTCCCTGGGTCAGGTGTTTCTTATATCTCCACCTGCTGTATTTAATCAGAGTACATTTAATTTTTAAGTAGAAAATGGGTTGTGAGGTAGGAATGTTTATATGGCAACAATTTTGCTTTCCTTAGCTTTAACTTGTATTCTGAGAGTAGTAATATTTTTCAATTTAATTGCCCTCAATTACTAAGGATTCAACTGGTTCAGGTTTGAATTACAAATAAGTCTACATAAATGCCTTCATTTTCTCTATTGATTCTTTTTGCAAGCTTCTAATATGCTTTTAGGTGGTTAAATGGCCAAATCCATCTCCATCCATGACAAAGTGAGTTTTAGTTTAATCATTGGGGTATAGGAGAAAATGAGTCTTATACTGTAGAAAATTGTCAACAACACTTTCCTAATACAACTGTTAATAAACTCCTAGACAAATGGTGACCTTTGTAGACTCAATAAAAGCAGATTCTGCAATTAAAATAGTGTCCTGGGGCGCCTATGTGGCTCAGTCAGTTGAGCATTGACTTGATTGCAGCTCGGGGCATGATCTAAGGGACATGAGATCAAGCCCTGCACTGGGCTCTGTGCTGGGTGAGGAGCCTGCTTAAGATTCTCTCTCTCCCTCTCCCTCGCCACCCCCCAAATAAATAAATAAATAAATAAATAAATAAATAAATAAATAAAACAGTACCCTATGCTGAAAGAAGATTCCTTCTTTGTCAGAGACAGATAGTGTATTATATCTGTGCTGCTCTTGGATAGATATACCCAAGGATGAACTGCCTCTCAGTGGACATTTCCAAACCATGACACTTTCTAAAATAATAGACATTAATATGTTTCTATACATGGCAGAAATGCAAAATGTGTTTTTAGAAGGGTTGATGGGATCAAACTTCATTCAGAATTGCTTGGTCAGGAGAATCCAGGACTCAAAAAGTCATAGTGTAGGGATTAAGAACATGGATTTAGGGTCAGAAAACTTGGATTCTAGTCCCAGCCTTTTTTTCTAGCTTGGGGCTCTTGATCAAGTCACCAAGCAATTGCTTATTTGTGGAATAGAAATAGTCATTGTTAGCTCCATGTTTCTGGGGAACAGTAAATTTAATAATGCGTGTGCAAGGGGCTTCGAGCACTCTGCTGTCAGTACATGCTCAATTAGTGGTAGCTCTCAGAAGTTTCTGAGACACTGGGAGCTGGCTGGTGTTTCTACAAGTGCTTGTCTCAGTGCTTTGGGCAATTGGGAATTTGTGCTCTGCAAACTCTGATCATTTAACCAATATAACTTAACATAGCGATCTCACTTTTCTTTTTTTTTTTTTCTTTAAAGATTTTATTTATTTGACAGAGACACAGTGAGAGAGGGAACACAAGCAGGGGAAGTGGGAGAGGGAGAAGCAGGCTTCCCGCTGAGCAGGAAGCCCGATGCGGGACTCGATCCCAGGACCCTGGGATCATGACCTGAGCCGAAGGCAGACGCTTAACGACTGAGCCACCCAGGCGCCCCAGCGATCTCACTTTTCTAAGAGCCAACATCTAGTGAGCACTTACTATGTACTAAGCTTTATTCTGAAAGTTTTAATCACATTAACTCATTTAATATTTACATAAACTGTATAAGATAGGAACTGATATCTTATTTTGCTGAGAATATAACACAGGTATAAGATTGCCTTGTATTGCAAAATTTGTGGGAGAGCTAAGTGCTGAAAAATATGGGATGGGAATATAGACAATCTAACACATGAGCTCATGTTCTACTGCCTCTCTTACTGAGATGTAATGTCCCTAAGGGAAGGATAATTATGGTTCTTTGATGCCCTCTAAGGATTCAGCATGGTACCTTGATATGGCATGGATACTGGTCTGCAAGGAGCTCTTCATTTACTTGAGAAGTTTGAATAAGCAAAGGTAGTGAAACACAATACCATTTATAATGCACCTACTCTGTACCAGGTATGAAGTTCAGCACATTACTGACTTGATTTAACCCTCAAACAGACTTGACACCATGGGTGTATTCATCCACATGTAAACAGTCAGCAATTCCAGTTGTAAACAGAGATCATGCGGTAGTGAATTTGAGCAACAGTGGAATTCATTAAAGGCTATTCAGTAGCTCTGAGCATTTCTGAGAGAGCTGCAGTATCACTCTTGGATTATTCTTGGTCAGGTTCAATGCCAGTCATAGCCCCCAGACCGTTGCTGGGAGCAGCACTATAGCTTGCATGGCTAACATGAACATCCAAATCCCCAACATTTCTCTCCTTGGGACCTGAGTGACTATCACCACCCTTGTCAGAAAATGGATTCTTCGTGGCTTCTGTTTCCTTACATTCAAATCAAAGTCTTGAGATGACGCAACTGATTGATGGAGGGTTTGGTCAGATAACTGAGCCCAAGCTGCAAGGAAGGCTGGAAAATTGAGTGTGTACTTTGAATTTGTAGAGAAAGACTCCTAGGTGGGGAATTCCCCAATTACAGGAAAGGCATTGTTTAAAGTGTTGGGGGGGGGGCGACAGACACTTGGAAAATATCCACTACATCTCCATTTTACAGATGAGGAAACTGAGGCTCAGAGGTTAGATCATTTATTCCACATCATGCAAGTAGGAAGCAGAAGGGTGAGCATATAGGTTCAGATCTGCCTGTCTCTGAGTATTGTTCCACCACACGAGGCTGCCTCCTACACAAACAAAGAACAGGGCAGTATACCTGAGAGGTCCAAATAGTCAGCAGGATGGGAGTTCAGAGAAGGAAGGCTCTCTTCTGGCTAGGGTGATTCCAAAAGGCCCCTGAGAAGACACATTATTTGGACAGCTCCCTAGAATCCCAATTAAAGACTATAAGAAACCAGCCTCAGGAATGATGTAGTTTATATTCTTCCATGGAGGGGGAAACTGAGGCTCAGAGAAAAAAGTAGTGCTTTTTCTCTGGTCATAACCTCTTGGTGAAAGTAGCTTAAAACCCAAGCCTGTGACAATAGGTCCAGTACTCTCTGCAAAGAGCTTCTGACCTCAGCTAGGTGAGTTCACCTCCTAAATCATATCTCCAGCAGAATTATTGAATAGAAACTTTCTTTGACTTGATGAACAGAGTGGGAGAGAAAGCCACATGCTGCAGTCTAAACAAAAAAAAAGAAAAGCTTTTATTTTGTATGTGGCTTCTCACAAAATACTTTTTGCCCAGCTGTACCCAAGGAGGTAAAAGGCTCTTGCTTATGACAGAGAGCTTTTCTTATCTCTGCCCACCCTATTCCTTTCTTGCTAATGCCAAGTATAGAAAGCAAGGAAAGAAAAGGTCACCTGCCTTCCTCCTAATGGGGCACTGATGTCCTTAAGTGCTCACATGGCTTGTCCCAGAAATGTCAAATTGCACCCTTGTAGCTCCTGGTTGGCAGTTGAATGGGTCTATTGTCCAGTCAATAGGTCCACTCAATTTTTGCTTTCCATTTTAACACCCACAATCAACAAAACTTGGGAACAAAATAACAGTAAGTTCGACCTCTCAGTTTTCTGGACAGGATGACTATATATGTTTGTCCTCTCTGGCCTTAGGCCTGATAAAGTTTCTGAAGAGAAGTTTGGTATTTGAGGAAAAAAAAAAACAAGGGCTTAGAGGTTAGACAGTCCTTTGGTTGAATCACAGCTCTATCCCTACTGGTATTTGACCTTGAACAAAGGACTTAAACTTTCTGAGACTCGGTTTGTTTCTCTGCAAAATGAAAATAATGATACATTTTAGGGGATTAGACACAATGTGATAGCTACTTGACATTCATTAAGAACTTGTTATATATGAGAAATTATTAGTTTTATCCTTTATATCATTTACACATTTAACCAAAGCTGGTCTCATCTGATGAGCTCTCATAGGCTCTCTGGTATTTGATATTTGTATGATATTAAGTTTTACGTATAAAAGTGCATTCATAATATTGACTTACGTAATTTTCAAAAACGTTCTTAAGATACGATTTTGTTACCTCCTCTTTATAGATGAGGGCACTGAATGTCCCCTCACCTCAACTAAACTTCAGACAAGTTTCTTCCTGAATAAAGGCTCCTGATCTCCCTTTTCTTAGAGTATTTCCTTTAGAAAAGTTGGGATTGTACATTCTTTCTCTGACCCTTTGAGATATAAATATCCTACACCCAGAAATGTCTTTTTCCAGGACCTGATTATATTCCCTTTGAAATGTAATCATCAATAAAGAAAGGATGCCTGTTTCAAAGTCTTTGTGGGAGAGTAAGAGACTAACTTTCATAAGCAACAATCAGCAAACACAGGAGACCTAATAACATTGACCAGCCACTCCCTAATGTTCTCTAATGCTTTCCCATTCACTCATCTCAGTGTTTAAAATTCCCCAGCCTTAAATGTAAACTGGTGCAGCCACTATGAAAAACAGTATGGAGGTTCTTCAAAAAAATTATAACTAGAAATACCATGTGATCCAGTAATTCCACTACTGAGTATTTACCCAAAGAAAATTAAAAAAAAAAAAAAACCTATTTTGAAAAGATATATGCACCCTTACATTTATTGTGGCGTTATTTACAATAGCCAAGATATGGAAGCAATCCAGGGGTCCACCGACAGATGAATCAGTACAATGGAATTATTGCTCAGCCATAAAACAAGATAATATCTTGCCATTTGTGACATCAGTTTCATGTGTATAACATAGTGATTCGACAAATCTATATATTATGCTGTGCTCACCACAATCATAGCTCCCATCTGTCACCATATGATGCTATTACAGTACCACTGACTATATTCCCTATGCTGTACCTTTTATTCCTGTGACTTACTCATTCCATAACTGGAAGCCTGTATCTCTCACTCCCCTTCACCCATTTTGCCCATCCCCCTGCACCTTCCGCTCTGGCAACCATCTATTTGTCTTCTGTGTTTATGGGTCTGTTTCTGCTTTTATTGTTCATGTGTTCACCTTGTTTATTAGATTCTACCTATTGGTGAAAATGATATGGTATTTGTGTTTCTCTGTCTGACTTATTTCACTTAGCATAATACCCTCTAGGTCCATCCATGTTGTCACAGATGGCAAGATATCATCTTGTTTTATGGCCACATAATATTCCATTGTATTAATTCCTCTGTTGATGGACACCTGGATTGCTGCCCTATCTTGGCTATTATAAATGATGCTACAATAAATGTAGGGGTGCATATATCTTTTCAAATTATTGTTTTAGTTTTCTTTGGAATCACTGGATCACATGGTATTTCTATTTTTAAGTTTTTAAGAAGCCTTAATACCATTTTCCCCAGTGGGTATACCAATTTACCATCCCATCCAAGACTGTGCGAGGGTTCCTTTTTCTCCATATCCTTGCCAACATTTGTTATTTTTTGTCTTTTTGATTCTAGACATTCTGACAGGTGTAAGTGGTTACCTCACTGTGGTTTTGATAGGCATTTCCATGATGATTAATGATGTCTTTTCATGTGTCTGTTGGCCATTTGTATATCTTCTTTGGACAAATATCTATTTGGGTCCTCTGCCCATTTTCTAATTGGATTATTTGTGAGTTTTCTGGTAATAAGGTGTATATGTTCTTTATATATTTTGGATATTATTCCCTTATCAGATATATTGTTTGCAAATATCATTTCCCTTTCAACAGGTTGCCTATTTGTTTTGTTGATGGTTCCTTTTGCTGTGCCAAAGCTTTTTATTTTGGTGTAGTCCCGATAGTTTATTTTTGTTTTTACTTTCCTTGACTTAGGAGACGTATCTAGAAATCCATGGGCTTTTTTAGTTCTAATATTTTGAGGCTCTTTCCAGCCTCAAACTCCCTCCTAAGATATCAAAGCTCATCCAGCACTCCTTTCTGTCCCCCAAGGTCTGCTTTCAAAGTTTGAGTTATCTCATATATTAATCTAATACTGTCGCTGACAAAAAGGCATCCAGTGGGGTGCCTGGGTGGCTCAGTCGGTTAAGTGTCTGTCTTTGGTTCAGGTCATGATCCCAGGGTCCTGGGACCCAGCCCAGCATCAGGCTCCCTGCTCAGCGGGGAGCCCGCTTCTCCCTCTCCCCACTGCTGGTGTTCTCTCTCTTGCTATCTCTCTCTCAAATAAATAAATAAAATCTTAAAAAAAAAAAAAGGCATCCAATGATTAAATAGCCCTCAGATAATACATCATTTTAGCAGGCCCTGCTTTGGAGATAATTTCCAAATCCATAAAAAAAAAATCACTTCAGCAATGGGAATTCCAGATCCTTGTGCCAGGATGACTGGTGCAATTGGCTTAGTTATTCAAATTATTGAGCGCCTACTGTAAGCAGCCATTGCGTAGGGGTTTCAGTGTAGAGAAAAAGTAGTGTGTCCTTGACTTCATGGACAATACAATCGGGTGGAAGATATTTGACTTTCCTCAATATTCTTAGAATTTCAAATTTTAAAACACAGAACTGTTGGTTAGGTTCTTTGGAGTTCTAGTTCAATAAGAATGCTTTAAGTATAAACTACCTGCATAATGTCTTATGAGACCACACATTATGGGAACAGGTGATTATGAGATTCCCATGGGCAGGAAAGCTTATGTTCATCTTTATAGCTCATCTCTCTGATCCTCCACCCTGCATGCACCTTGCAGATATCAGGAGTTATAACACAGCTATTAAATGCCTGAATGAATATTTAAAACCTACTTCCTGCATGAAAATTATAGCACATCTTAAAAAGCAAACTTTAAAAAGAAGTTTCCAGTAATTTCCCCCACATTTCACAAGCTATTATGCTTCTCCAAATTAAATTCAGAAAGACCCAACTATTAGCATGCCCCAGGCAGGTTTATCAAAAACATCTTTTCACTATTAAAGCCTCAACCTACTTCGGCTACAAATCCCCATGGACTTAGCATAAGATACTAACATTTCCATCTTTATTACAACAAGTTTTAATTATCTGCCTTAGAAATAAGGTCCTGCCTCTTAATGAAAGTGGTTAGTCTGGGAGCTCCAAAGGGCATAAGACAGCTTCAGGGCTTAATTTTGATTATATATGCAATTAGAAGTTAGAAGATGTGCTTGAAAGCCAGTGCAAGTTCTTTCACCTTTTTCTCTAGTTGAAAAACATAAATATTGATAGGAATAAAGATTTTATTGTCTCTCTTGTACTTCTTGTCCAGAGCAGTGTTTTTCAGATTTGAGGACAGGGCTTCCACCTGTCAGCTGGTGTCACCTAATGCCAGTTCCATTATTGCAACTGGAGTTCATATGAGGGCAGGTGGATTCATAGGTCTAGGTTCATTTCCAGGTATAGTAATTGTGTGTCCTTAGTAGTTACTCAAGTAGAAGTAAAAGAGTACAATAGATGGATGGATAAATAGATAGGATGGGATGTTTTGGAAAAATGACAAATTACCTGGAAAAATTTTTAGTCATGAGTAAAATATCTTAAATTTGTTTTAAGAATCATATAAATGAATGTGTGGGAGTGTGTACACGTGGGTGAATACAGTGAAACAAATTAAAATGTTATTTCTAGCTTATGAGATCAGAGGGGACTTTAAATTTTTTTGCATTTCTCTGAATTTTCTAAATTTCTTATAAAAAATTTATGTTGCTTTTATAACAGGTGAGAAAGCAATAGTCTTTATAAATGCTTTTTTTGTCCTTGTGTCCTCTTCCAAATGACACCTCATTTATTTTTTTCTTTCAGCTATCCATCTCCTTCAAGTACAGTCTACATTATCTCCCTCTCCTTCTTTCGGCTCATTGACTCTTCAATCTCATGACAGTTCATGGAGCCCCCATTAGGGATCATTCACTGAACAAGTACAGAGTAGGTACAGAGTAGGTCACTGAGGTTATGATGATAGCGGTGGCTGAGGAGACTGTTCGGACAATAAATATTTTTTTCCATCAAGGACTTGTAACAGGCTGCTAAGAAACCAAGTACTCTTTCCATTGCATCTAATTACTCAAGACCCAAGTTCATAAAGAACATAAATACACTGAAATGTTTATGATGACACCATTTTAAATAAATGCCTAAAAGCACAATTACCCAAACTCTCATAAATCCGACTTCTGCATCCTTCCAAAATCCATAGACAAATAGCTGAAATGCTCTCAAAGTAATTCCAGATTAATTATATGAATCAAACTTCTGGTTCCAGAGTTTATAACTAGAATCCCAATAATACTTTTTCATTCTCATTGTCGACAAATAAGAAAAACATTGATTCACAATAACAAATAGCACAAATATCTCTATGCTTACAGTTCTACTTTAGCTATATTAAAATATATTTTCTTCTGATGAAAAAGCAATATATATAAATTAGTGAAAACGTATAAACTAAATAAAAATCCAATAAGACAAAAAACACATATGTATGATTGAAGAATAAATGAGAAGGAAATTGAAGGTATCTGACATAGACTGTACTTTAAGTAAATGGGTAAGAGAAAAAAATTAATGTGTCACTTGGAAGAGAACACAAGAACAACACAAAAATTATATATATATAATATATATAACATGAATAAAAATTAATAATCTTTGAATGTATCTCATAGTCCCGATTTTTATAGGTATCTTCAAATGGCAAGGGTTTTTTTACTACCTTTCTTGTTTAAATTCAATAAAGAGAGAAAAAGATAATGTTGGCAAGTGGCAATGGTTTCTGTTCTCCAAGTGCTCCCCTATACCCCTTGCACCCTGAATATATCTAGGCAAATATACAAAAGAATGATTATATTAGATTTTCACAGACAGCCCCTATCAATTAAAAATACAAATTATCTATCTATCTATCTATCTATCTATCTATCTATCTATCTATCTATCTATCATCTATCTATCTATTTATCATCTATCATCTATCTATCATCTAACAATCATCTACCCATTTATGTATCTATTTATCTATCTACCTACCTATTTGTGGTATCTTTATGTAGAGAACCATAAAGTGATTATATAGCAACATCCTAATCTCCTGATTATAAGAATATATTTAAAGGCTTATAGTGGGAGAGAAGGATCTGTTTTAAGTTTGGATTCCAGACAAAGAGTGACTTCACCTCCTAAGAGACAACATCCCGTAATTTTAGTATATAGTAGGTTTCAGACACTGAGGATACAACTTGAAACAACAAGACATTTACATAGCAATTTTACAGTATATTTTTGTGCAATAGAGGCAAGTGGGATGGGCACTTAACCCACCTGGAGGTGAGGAATACATTCCTGAAGGCGGTGAATCTGAAACCTATGGAGTTAGGCAGTCTAAGAGGGGTCGGGATAGGTTGACAAGTTTTGTCCTGAACTAATATCATTTGATTAAATGCTCTCAATTAGCCTGGCTCCGTGCTTAGAAACAGGACAACTAAAACTCAGCATATTCTCTGGACATTAAAGTTGAAGTTTCTTTTAACACTGATTATCAGTGCTATTTCAGTTCCTGGTCACATGTTACCTCATCTGGTCTGATCATCACCAAGTTTCTCTTACAGGGAAGAAGCATTACCAGGACTGCACTCTGACTGTTAAGACCTTTGAATTCCCATTTATGTATCCATCCATCCATCCATCCATCCATCCATCCATCCATCCATCCATCCCTCTATCCATCCATCCATCCATCCATCCATCCATCCATCCATCCATCCATCCCTCTATCCATCCATCCATCCATCCATCCATCCATCCACTCATCTATTCATCTACTCATCCATCCACCCATCCTTCCATCCATCCATCTATTCACCCCTCCATCCAACTAACCATATGCACCTTATAAATTACAAGGTATTGTATCATGCTTGATTTTTCAATCTATTTAGGGCTTTTTCAATTTACTAAGTAAGTCTAAGTCAAGCTCAAGCTCATCTGGTAGGTACATGTGAAATGCTGAGTAAGTTGAGACACCATATATTTGAAGAAGCACATGCCCTGCCTCCTTTTTGACAACTAGACAGCTTTTCTTCTGACCTCACTGCATTCACTACATACCATTACTACAGATGCTGTAATTCTTTCCTTTGGGCCTTTAACATTCACTGTGGGAACATTATTCATCAGAGAGTAAAATCTTGAAACTTAATAAAACAAACATAGAAGAGATTCATGACTAACAGTAGTACAATAGTGCCCTTCGGTCAAACTTTTGCTTTACTAAATGCCAAACAGTCTCCAGTTTCTAGCAATAAAACATGATTTCATTAGCTTTCAGCACTGTTGGAATGTTTCTACTGTAGCCCTTAGTCAGAGGAGATATAATTATGACTACACCTTCCCTGATATTCAATGCTGTAAGTGGACATTCAGACCAATTAGAGAGAAGAATGTCTGGAAAAGAGTAGTCGACAGAAAGAAGGCTGTTGGCCTTTCAGTGAATCAGCTAAGGACATTTGGGTATTAGATACAGGTTTCCTACATGCATAGTGAAATGTTTTGAAAGATAGAATCTGTGAAGAGGGGAAAACCTTTCAGCAGAAGCCATCGGGATGATGAAAGGGATCATATCATTTCCTTGCTCAAGGCTTCCCAGTGATGTCTCATGGCCATTAGAATGAATCTCTCAGAGGACCTGGCAGAGTCTGCAGTGGGAGACCACACATTTTTCTACTCTTTACCTTCACATTTCAAGTTCTGGGCCCTAGGCTCAGACCCTCGACACCTTTCTGACTTCATCTCCGCCACATCCCTATTCACTACACTCCAACTGCAGAAACCATCTTTCAGCAGCTGAATCTTCTCAAACATTCTTCCTGCCTCTGCACTTGCTGGACCCTCTTCCCGGGAGGCTCCTCCCCCTTCGTCTTTGCAGAAAGGATTCTCTCTTATTATTCAGAGATGTCTGTGGCTACTGAGTCTAGAAGAGCCCCTCTATTCTCACTTCTCTCCCCCCAGACCATCACTCTCTATCCTCATGGTTACAGTAGATTTTCCTTACGGCTCATTTTGCTATTGTAAATTATTTTACAATTAATTAGAAATTATAAAACAATTATTTGCAATTAAAAATTATTGTAAATCTGTTTATTAGTGTTTCTGTCTACCGTTTCTCTTGCTCATTGAGAGGCAGAGGTTAAGAAGAGACTCTGGAATTGGTTTGAACCCCAATCTCTACTTACTGTGCAGGTGACAATGAGCAAGTTATTTAATTTCCCTGTGCTTCAATTTCTTCATTAATAAAATTGGGGTACAAATAGTACCTACCTCCCTAAGGTTGTTGTGTGAATTAAATGAACCAATTAAAATAAATCACTTAAGACAGAGCCTGGCACAGGGTAGCATTAAATAAGTTAGTAGCAGTAGTAAAAGTAGTAATAGTACTTCCACTACTACTAGTACCAGCAGTAGTAGTCTGAGTAGAATAGTAGCAGTAGTACTAGCAGTACTAGCAGCAGCAGTAGTAATGGCAGCA
>NW_023270323.1:64774756-64844874 GCF_011800145.1 Mirounga leonina | reverse complement strand
AGTGGATACGCAACCAATGTTGGTTGAATAAATGTTTTATAGCAGAGTGTCAAGAGGAAGATAAGAAATTTTCAGGGGACCAGATCTAAAAAGCAATTTAAGTCAGTGATGAAAAGAAAGTCATTATTACATAACGATGGGGGAGAGACTGAAGCGTGTTGTTGGCACAATTAGCTGTAACCTGATATTAATGAGGACAAGGTGATTGATAGGTTTGACACCTTTGTTTGTTCCACTTAGGTTTGCCCTCTGGTACGATCATTTACTTGGCATTCCTACTGCTATTAAGCTGCCTTATGCATCAGTGTCTGGGATCAGGGAGAAGGAGAACAAAGAAACAAACATACATCAATCGTGGCTGAGGAAAAGTCATCTGAAAATACATTACCAATAAATAGTGGGGTGATTCTTGGCATTGGCAACATGAAAAGAGATTTCAGTGCTAGTTTCCCATGGAGTTCAAACCACCTAGCACCTGTGGTCCCAGAGCAATATTTTCAGGGCTTAACATCTCCCTCCAGAGACTGAAGCTGGAATTTGAGCAATTGGGAATGTTTAGTCTTCTCCTTTCCTGAAATAATTTTAGCTGCCACCAGGTGGTACTAGGTAAGCGCATCCAAGCAGGAAAGTCCAAGTTTATCATATACAAAATTGCCTAGAGTTGCCAAAAGTTGTTTTCCTTTAGTATAATTTCTAGAAACATAAATATTGTGTAAGACAGAATACACATAACGCTTGGTTTAGAATTGTAAAATGTTTGTTTTTCTCTAAAATTCAAATTGTGCTCAGATTTGGGAGAAAACTTCATCTTCCTGTGGCTAAGATTTTCATCTTTCAGGGAAGCTTTATATTTTATTCAGTGAGTCATACAGATTTCAGGGCTCCAGGGAACATCTACCTTTTCTCTTGGACATTTACCTGGCAGTTTGCCAGGAGCTTTTCTTCTACCTTTCCTCCCTGATTCATAGCTATATGCTTCTGCCTGCCTCCACTTACTCATCTGTGAAATGGGAATAGAAATGCACGCTCTACTGGGTCCTGCATATGTGAAAAGATGTCAAATCTCTGAGGGAAAAGGTAGCTAATCACTACCATTATCATCCTTGTGGATGTTTTCACTGCTCTTCAAGGGCAAAACACTTTCAGTTCATTTTTTTTCTTTTATTTGAAAGGAGTTGAATCCTCTTTCTAACCATTTCTACAATGGCAAATGGGGCCACACCAGCCATCTGCAATGCCAGCAGAGAGCTATGAGAAGCGTCATCAGAGAGAATAATTTCCTTTGGCTGAACACAAGCTCTTTGTCACTTACCGCTCTCGTCATTCCTGATCCTTTTACTACATTGCTGTTTGTTCAAAGATGAGTACATCTTTCAAAACAGGATTTGAAATACAGACGTTCTCTTTCATTTAGATAAGTAAGTGATGTCTTCTTTCTATTTGTGTCTTCAAACACAAATAGCCTAACTCTTATTTCCAGATGAGCAACTGTCCACCCCTATTTGCCTTCCTGCTCATGAGCCCACTTTTCCAAGTATATATTTTCAATAATCTTTCTAAAAATTTTATCCTCTCTTTCCTTTCTCTCTGCTCTTTACTCTTCTGAGAATTTTCTGTTCCCAACTTTTATTATCCTAGAGATTATAGCCAAATGGTCATAAAGAATCAATGATTTTATGAGAGAAATATATAGTTTGCTTAGCCCAATTGCTTGCACCGGAACACCTAGCAAATACCTCCAACTATCTCCAGCAAAGGTTCCTGCTGTGGCCACAGAATGATTGCATTATATCGGAGGTTCTTTAAAGTCCTCTTATTCTGGGGAAGTAGAGAGGTGACCCAAAGTCAAGGTGGGGTAGGGAAGAGACAATGGAGATAAAATAAATTCTCCCAAAGAGTACATATCACCCTATCAAGCATCTCTTAGTGAAATTGGTTCAAATTCCTAAGCTTACTTAAAAATTCAATAATTGAAGAAGGATTTAGATAATCAAACTAGCACCACTTCATGCACTTAAAATAAAAACAGAATTTCCCTTCCTGCCTTTCTCAACCCATTTTTTTAATAGCTCAACTTAATAGGCTTTGGAAAAAGTAGCCACCAGACATCATATTTTATGGTAGCATGGCTTTTTATTTTTTTTCTAGACTCCATATGTTTGGCTTAAGGCAACATGGGTATTTTCTCATTTCATTTTCTTCTGGGCAATATGACAATAAGTAATTCATTTATTTTGTTATACCTCTAAGGGATAGCTCAGCTGAAGCCAATAAAAGTCAAAGTTATCATTTACATGGGTATATGGTCCATTTCTGACAATCCTCAAGACCATAGCAGGATATTTATTTTTTTAAAGATCTATTTTATATGTACATTTAAGTTTCTCATTCCAAACTAAGCAAATATGAAATTCCAAGGAAATTAACCACATGTGACTATACAGAATAGCATTCAAATGGATTTTCTAATGGCTGAGGTAATAAATATATAATCAGATCACTAATATTATTGAGGGCAAAAGACTGTCCAAGAGACTGTGGCAAGTTGCAAAGGGTATAACCTCTAAGGGTAAGACCTGCTCATTCACCCTCACTGAGAAGATTTCTACCTAATTTATTGAAATTCATTTTTGCTTATTTCAAGTATGCATGCTTGTCCTCTGCTAGGGACAAAGGAAATGGTGAGAAATTTAATAGGGTTTGGCTTATTTAAAAGAACAGAAGAGTATCATGTTTCAGGATGCATTGCATATAGGTCAGTCTTTACCAGCAACCGGATGTCTCTGGCATTTGGGCAGTTAGATCATCCTCACTCAATCTCCAGCATTTTCTACCTTCTGCAAGTTTTTAGCTCTGCCTGCAGATCGTACACTGTCTATGGCTGATATATCCTGACAACATACTGCTCCCATTCTAACTGGGCTGAAACAAAATGACATCAAGTACAGAATAACCAGCTAGACTGGAAGGAGCACAGGCTCTTAGCCCAATGACCCCAGAACTGAAAACTGACTGTGCATTTCACTAGCCTTTGATTTTGGGAAATTCACTTACTTTGTCTCAGCTTCAGTGTTACCATCTGTCACGTGAGTCTAACCTTACCAACAACAATGATGGCACCAATTCCCAATTCATCAGGTTGATGTGACAGTAAAATGAGAAAACCTTTAAAAATCACGTAGGACCTGCCATCCCGTTGACAGCCAGGAAATAGTACTTTTCTAGGTGAAGGAAAGGCTTGTCATATTTCATACTTTTGTTAGGCTTTACCTTAACACGAGTTTTGAACGGTGACAACATTGTTCCAAAGAATTCCTGTTGCAATTGCCTCATAGATGCAGTTTTATAAAAGGGACATTTTTGCATCGGATCAAAGAAAAAATCAGAAGGGAGAAAGCAAATCTTCAAAGCAAAAACCTCCTGGCTAACCATACCCTGATTTTACTGACTTAAACTGCTAAATCCGAAGCAGCAAGCAACCAAGGGCAACAAGTCCCAAACAGGCACTTGGATCCAATAAAACATTGACCAAAGTGTAGCTTCTCCTCCTCTCTTCTCAACTGACATGGGGAAATGTTAAAGGTGATAATAATATATTATAGGTAACATTTCTAATGTTATTTTGTTTCTAAAAAATATGGCCATATTATCTGTAAGACAATTACTAAGAAATTCAGCTCAGCCCTCAACAAAATTAAACAGATGTTCTGAAAAGAATATTTTGAATTGATGATTTTGAAATTTAAGTTTTTAAAAGAAGTTCCCCAACATATATAACTCCCACCTCTCTACATGTATGTTAGGACTTCTTTCTGTCTCTTTTGAGTACCATCCCCCTGCCCACAATAATATCCTGAACTTTTCCTTCATAATACTAACAACCATCATGGTAATGGATTAATTGCTAATATAGTTATTTAAAATCTAGGTCATTAACTAGAGGGCAAGATCTCTAAGGGCAGGAGGTAAACCTATTCACTACATCATCCCCCAAATCCAGAAAGGAGCTGGGCACATAATAGACCCTCAAGAAAAATTTGGAGAGGCAGAACAGACCATGGTAAGAAGCCAGCTTTAGACTTAGAAAGGCTTTGATTTGAACCTGAACAAAACTCTATACTCTGCATACTTGGGCAAAATTGTTAAGTTCCCCAAAGATTTCCTCTTTGATAAAATCAGAATTATACTTATGTTGTAGAGCTATTATAAAGTATAAAAGAATAATGTATATCAAACACATATGATTTTACCTGATCCATGCCAAGTGTTTCATAATAATTGCTAGCAATATCATGAATATAACATAGTAGGTACATGTAGATTTAATTAGTTAATGTGAGGATGAGGATCAGGCCTGGAACTATTGAAACCTTTCAGAGGCATCTCCCCCACCCCACTTCACAACACCATCCAAATGCCTTTTTAAACTGTACATCCAGCTTCCTGGTCCCTTTGAAACTTCAAAAGAAATCATCTTACAGCACCAAATATATTCTCAATAAAATGTTATATTGCTAAGAGTCTATGTCTGGATATGATTCTACTCTTGTTATCAATTAATATTTTGAAGGACAAAATACATTGTTGTTAGCAGCCATTTCTGTCCATCAGGAATATAAAACTATTCAGCCTTGTAATTATTATTACAGTAATTATTCAGGTTGATCAAATCTTCATTCAAATGCCAGAAGTCTAATAAAACATTGAATTCAGGGGAGCTCACTTTCCCCTTCATTTTATTTCTGAAATTTGCATTCTTTTTCCTTTTTATGGCCTCAGCTACACCAGTGAGGATTTACCATCAAACCACTTGTGTGGCTGAGTATCTACAACTTTGTAGTTCAAGTCCATTCCTGTGGTTAAAAATTAAAGAAAAAAAAATGTAATGTGGTCTTTCTGAGGAAATAGGATTCTTAAGATATATGAGAAAAAAAATGCCAAAGAATATTTCAAAATTCCTATGTCAGTGTTAATGGTTTTGACCATTTCACACTTCTGAATACAAATTTTGCTCATTCTAAAACTGTAATTCTCCTAGTAAGAGGTTGCACAGGGGGAGGGCTTTGGGTTGTTCTTGTTACTTTTAATGGTTATATTGTTACAACCATTATAAGTACTATCTACTAAACAATCTTGGGGCATGCGAAACACAGACCTCATGCCCTGTCCTTCAGCTAACTGTGGGAAACATGGAACCTAATCTCTCTTTGGCTGCAATTGATTAACAAGATTTCAGGTATGTAGGAAGGCACTTCCCATTAAGAATACAATGTGTGCCAGGGAGCCTGGGTGGCTCAGTCGGTTGAGCATCCAACTCCTGGTTTCGACTTAGGTCACGATCTCAGGGTTGTGGGATCAAGTGCTGTGTCGGACTCCCAGACTCCCAGCTCAGTGTGGAGTCTGCTTGAGAATTTCTCTCCCCCACCCCGCCCACCCCCACACTCTCCCATTCTCTCTCTCTCTCTCTCAAATAAGTAAGTAAATTTTAAAAATGCAGCGTATGCCACACTCCTCCTACCGCTTTGAACTAAGTGCAATTTCTCTTTGTTTCTTTTTAGGGGGAGTTGGGGGTGGGCAGGCTACTCCCATGTTCCAGACTTGGGATCAGGTGCTGGAGATTCAATGATAAACCAGGAAAAATGAACAGTAACCAAAGTAAAAGGTTAGCAAACAGTTATCCACCAACATCCTAAACTCCACAGGCTTAAAAAGTAAACCTAAGGACATTGTACTTTATTTGCCATTCCAAGGGAAAAAAAAAAAAAAAAAAGAAAGAAAGAAAGAGAGAATAAAAAAAGAAAGAAAGAAAGAAATCCTAATAGCCAACAAAGATAAGAATCTATTTACATATTCTTCCACCTAACCAAGTCCCATGCAAACTAAATGTGTAATTACGTTTAGCTGGTGCAGCTGCGGTTACTCCTTCCTCACAGCGCTTGTGAGTTTCAAATGCTCATAAGGAAACCGTAAAAGGAAAAAGTAAATGTTTTGAAAAGGAGTTACAGTTTGTCAGCAGTAATCCTTCCCTGGATGGGGAAAGAAAGGTAAATCCTGGTACATGAGAGAATTGTGGCTTTCGAAAATAATAGCATTGCCCTGAAATTCAATCTGCTAGTATCATTTTTCCAAGCAATACCTCTATGAATTCAATTTCTTTGTCATTTATTACAGTAAGAGGCAAAATGGCCCAAAAGAGAGTTGCTTGCAGTAAGCACAGAGATATTCTGGGCAAAGGTAGCATTTGATAGCATACGAAAACATGGAGGACCAAGTAGCACATTACTTAGCTGGCATTCTCAGTCACCTTCTCATCCGAGAGCTTTGTGTATTTGATAGCAGAGGAAGAAGAAATCAGGTTTATTGGAATGCTAAGATGTATGATAGGGTGGACATGATATTTTAAAGGACTTTGAAACCAGCATCTTCTGCTTCCACACTCGGAGACTGGGAAGAATTCATAAATGATCAACTGCATGCAGCTTAATGATGCAAGGTGGACACAGGGTTTCTGACACAGGCCAGTGTGTCTTACTGGTACCATGCAATCCCCTTTCTGAGCATGTCAGCGAGATGGTCGCTAGTGCTGAAAGATGGTGGTCACCGTGCAACAACGGAATGCAAGTTAACTAGGAAATAAGGACCAGAGATCTACATTTTCCACAGTTGGTGCACCTGGTAATGAAACACGGTTGTATTGCACTTGGAACATCAACAATCCCTGGCGGAGGAAATAGATTTTTCCAGAGATCATTGTAGACTCTTAAATGATGGATGGAACCAATTTAAAGGTAGCAGGGTTAGTCTCAAATAATATGGCTTAAAATACTCATAAGGAAGCAATGTTTTTATTCCTGATTTGTCAGTTCCATTATGCCCTCCTCCTTGACCACGTGGCTATATGGAAAGCAGAGGGACCACAGCCTGGCACGTAGTAGGCATATTACTGAGTGGTAGAAATCCTTATTTTTGTTACTATTATGATCCTTTTTCTTTACTACAATGACATGACCTCAACAAATGATGCATTTATGCTTCTAGATAGAGATCTTAATTCATTACTCTCCCCAATATTCATCCATTTCACATTGTTTTAAATTATTCTTAAAGATATGAATTACTTTTGAATCCTTTTCTCTAGACTTATAACTTACAAGCAGCCATCCAATTATACTCTGAGGGGAAATTTATTACAGTTCGGGAGAGAAATTTAACTGTGGAGTTTCTAACAGTAGGTAACATCTGCATTTTCATACAGGTAAATAGTTTCATCAAAATGGTACACTGCTTTTAACTCTGGGATCACATCAATTTTCAGTCACATCACCAGTTTAGTCTCAAGTTGTTTTTTTACTTCTGAGAAAAACATTCAACTCGATATACAGATTAATTATAAATCATCTGGTTTTTGGAATACACTCAAGTTAACTGTGATTTTTTTTTTTTTTTTTACAGTGAGGAAACCGATAGTAACCTGTGAGTATAAAATAAATGTAGAGAATCTTACATGCTTTTATGTTCTGTTAATGTGGACTTAAAATTACAATATCAAAAGAAAACACAGAGCCTATCTGCACCCATTTTATTAATGACAGTTCTCATCTTCAATCCATCTTCAGTTCACTCTTGTCTTAGTCTACTCAGGCTACTGTAACAAAATAACATACACTGGGGCCATAAACAACAAACATTTATTTCTCACAGTTTAGAGGCTGTAAGTCCAAAATGAGCATCCCAATATGGTTGGGTTCTTGGTGAGGGCCCACTTCCTGGTTTACAGATGACAGTCTTCTTACAGTATCCTCACATTGTGAAGAGAGAGAAAGATTTACTCCTCTCCTTATAAGAATGGGAATACCATCATGGAGGCTCCACCTCTTTGTCATTACCTTCCAAAAGTTCCATCTCCAATTAGCACCATATTAGGGCTTCAATGTATGAATTTTGGAGGGGATACAAAAATGTTGGAGGATTTGATACAATCAACCCATAGCAGTCTGGTGGACTGCTGTGGATCAAATGTCTGTATCCCTCTGGCCCCCCAAAATCCATGTCTTTCTCACATACAAGAAACATTCATTCCATCCCAAGAGCCCCCAGATCTTAACTTGTTCCAGCATTGACTCTAAAGCCTAAAGTCCAAAGTCTTGTCTAAATATCTAACTCAGATATGAGATTGTAAGTGGGATTCATCCAGAGACAAAATTCCTCTCTAGCTATGAGCTTATGAAATCAAACAAGTGGTATGCTTCCAAACACAATGATGGGAGAGGGATAGGACAGAGATTCCCTTTCCAAAAGGGGAAAACAGGAAAGAAAAAAGGAGTGATGGGTCCCAAGTGAGCCCAAGATCTAGCACGGCAAACTCCATGAGATTTTACAGCTGAAAACAATCCTCTCTGGCTCAATGTTCTACCTTCCGGACTCACTGGGGTGGCAATGTCACCTCCACAATTAGGCTGGGACTGCACTCCAAGGCTTTGAGTGGCTCTATCCCCAGAGTTTCTGTGAGAGCCCGTCTGACCTACTAAAACCCAGGCCATGGTCTTGATGATCTCTGAGTTACCTTCAGGATCCTTCTTCCCTTTTCTTGAAAAAAGCTTCCATTTGCAGCTTTCCTTAATTAGGTCCCATCTCCTTCCTCCTCAGTTCAAATTGGAAGTTTCCTGCTGGGGTGGCTGATTAATTCTGTGGTTCACACCCACAGGAATCTCTCTAACAAATGGTCAATTCTTCCATACCTTTAGTGTTGTCTTCCAAACACATGTTCTCATTTTTTGTAATGAGGACAGGCTGAGCATTTTCCAAATCTTTAAGTTCTTTTCGCTTAATGATTCTGTCTTCAATTCATTTCTCTCATCTCTTACTAAGCTGTTCCTTCAACATTTCGCTTAGAAATCTCCCCAGCTGAGTGTCCAGTGTGATCACTCACCACTTCTAGCTTCCAGACTCCTTGTGACCTCTGCTTTTCCATAAGCTGGTGTCTCGGTCTATATACCTTTCTTCTGGAATTGTGCATGGCTTTAGGGACAAAGAGGAGCCTGGTACCTCTGTTGCCAGTGTCTGTTCGTTTTCTTCTTCATTTAAAAAATCTGTTTTGGGGCACCTGGGTGGCTCAGTTGGTTAGGCGTCTGCCTTCGGTTCAGGTCATGATCCCAGGGTCCTGGGATCAAGCCCCACATCGAGCTCCCTGCTGAGCAGGGAGCCTACTTCTCCCTCTCCCTTTGCCTGCCACTCCCCCTGCTTGTACTCTCTCTCTAATAAAAAATTAAAAAAATATTTAAAAAAAATCTGTTTTATTGTAGTAAAATATACATGACAGAAAATGTACCACTTTAACCTTTTTAAAGGTTACAATTCAATGGCATTAAGTACATTCCCAATGTTGTGTAACCATCAGCACCATCTATTTCCAGAAATTTCCCAACATCCCAAGAAACAGCTCCATGCTCCTTAAGTGATAATCCCCTGCCCCTCCCCTCCTTAGTCCCTGGTAACTACTCTTCTACTTTCTGTCTCTATGAATTTGACTACACCGGTTCCTGTAAGTGGAATCATACAATATTTGTCTTTTTATTTTTTAATGCTTATTTCACTCAGCATAACATTTTCAAGGCTCATCCATGTTGTAGCATGTGTCAGAATCTTATTCCTTTTTATGGCTGAATAGATATTCCTTTGTGTGCATATGCTACATTTTGTTCATCCACTCATCTGTTGAAGGACACTTGGGCTTTTCTCCTTTTGGGCTACTGTGAAGAATGTTGCTATGAATATCAGTGTACACGTATCCGTTTGAATCCCTGTGTTCAATTCTTTTGGGTGTACACCTAGGAATGGGATTATTAGATCACACGGTAAATCCATTTTCAACTTTTTGAGGAACCACCAAACTGTTTTCCTCTCAACACTTCTTTCAATGTACTTTCAGTCTCCATCTTCCTTACTCTTGGCAGAGCTTTGTCTTGTTCAGTCTTGCCTTCTCATTTTTACTGTTTTCTGTCCCCTCTCCTGCTTTTTCCATTCCTAAATAAGAGTTAGCTAAGCACCCAGTTGATTCATCATAGTCATTGAACAGACTCACATGGAGCTGTTTTCACTTCAAGACAGATAAATGTGAGAATTCTTTATTTAAAAAGAAAATAATTTTTTTTTTTTTTTTTTTTTTTTGCTACTGGTCTACTTTTTGTTCGTGTTGTTAATGGAGAGGGCTCAAAACTCTTTGGACGGGTAATTTTTTCTTATGTTCTCAAGTGGTACGTGCTCTATGCCAGAGATTGGCAAACTCTTTCTCTGAAGGTCAGAGAGTAAATAGGTTTTGCCGACCATACAGTCTGTGTGGGAACTACTCAGCCCTGCCCCTGTTTCACAAAAGTAGACCCTGATATAATGGAAATGAATGGGCACAGCTGTGTTCCAGTAAATCTTTATTTACCAAATCAGGTGAGCTGGATTTGGCCTTTGGGCTGCAGTTACGGACTCAGTTTTTATTCTTAAATTTTTGCCAAATAATTAAGATTAGACCAAAAGCAGTTTTTAAAGGTCCATTCACTTATTTATTCATTTATTCAGCAAGTGCTTAGAGGTAGCAGGCCCTGTGTTTCATTTTTCCTTGCAGAGACAGTGGAAACTAAGAGAGACCCAGTTCTTGCCCTGATGGAGCTTACATTTTGGAGACAGGAGACAGGACATGGCAATCTAACACATAACATGTGTAAATTAAAATCATAATCAGGACAGGAATATAAACTAAGGCAGTGGAGGATTGGCTGCCGGGGGCTGTTTGAGTCAGCAGTGGCCAGGGAAGGGCTCTCTGAGGAAGGAAGGTTTGAGGCAAGACCTAAAAGATTTACCAAACTCTATGGTTTTGTTGGGGAAGAACAAAGCACGTGTGAAGGCCCTGAGACAAACTGAATATTCAGGAAGACAAGAGAGGTCCCAGGATAGCGAGGTAGGGAGAAGGAGCTGATGTCACCATAGAAGCAGAAAAAGCCAGGTTCAAGAATGACTTGCACATCCCGATATGTAATGTTACCAGGCCAGGGGGGCACTTGTTGCTGAGGGTAACAGAGAGAACAAGTTACACATGTCCCTGCTCTGTGCAGCTTTACTTTTACATGGAAAGACAGCAGCAATCCCAAGATGAAGCTACGAACAGAACCAGCCTCATGGCTGGGCAATTCTTATGATTCCACAGCGCCCTGCGCCTCCCCCCCCCCCCCCCCCCCCGACTCCTGTCCCACTCAGAGGGCCTCCAGGCTTGGTCTCATGCTCTGATGTGGCCATTTTAAAATTCTTAATAGTTTCTCAGCACAGGCCCTGCATTTTTATTTTTCACTAGGCATTAAAATTCTTTCACCAGTCCTATCTATGATGGGGCCTAACCAGAGACTACAGAAGCCCAGAACAAGTGTCTAAATAGATTCTTTGGAAGAAGAGGAGGAGGTAAGGGAAGATTTCCCACACAAGCCATGGATCATCTGTTAGTTGACATAGCAGGACTGGGGAGAGGAGATGTCCAGGTCACCGGAACAAGGAAGGAGACAGAGGTGACAGATAGTAACTGGAAGAAGGTCCAAGTGTTTGAAATACCAGTGAACATTTGTTTGCAGATTTTATTTATTCTTTTTTTTTTTTTTTTTTTTGGTCTGGTTGCTTGTTGCAGGAGAGTAACAATGAAGACTCATCAATGATCATAGACCAGGCTGTCTCACAAAGTTGCTGCAAATATACTGTGGTGTTGTGTATGCTATTTTTTTAGGATCAATTAGTTAATTGCTTGTTGCTTTAATTACTCTTTAATTACTCGCACTTCTTTTAAAGCTTTCTTTATGTGTCACAACTGAGCCAAGGATTTGGAAGTAAAGATAGCAGAGGAATTCTTTAAATGCCGATTAAAATAAGCTAGGATGATTGGCATGGTATTTAAACGGGGTCCCGCTCATGCTTAGAGAAATGTTTTATCAGCCGCCTGACTCCAAACTGTCAAAAATATGGAAAAATATAATATTTTACTCTGCTTGGGTAATGTCTAGGTCTGCAAATCTCTCTCAAGCAGGCATTCAGTATTGATCACATCCTGCAATTTGAAAATGTATTCTAAAACTACAAGAGGGGAACGGCAAAAATCATTACATGCTTCCTAACATCTTACTAGACAGTAAAGCAAATCAAACACCTGAGTTTTTCAGTTCATAAAAGGGGAGGCTGATGTGCAGCAATCTGAGTGACTATGCCTGGGACATCTGAAAGCACAGAGCAATTTGGAAGAATGGAACAATGGAATTTCATTGAAGATACTTTCACAGATTTTAGTTTATCAAGTGTTTTGTTTTTCTTAATGAATTCGCTACTTTAAAACTTTCTCCCTAATTCTGCCTGTTTTGTATTCATAAGAATTTCATTTAAGCACCAATGAGCAATTACAGCTTTCTCCTTAAATGATTATCCAAAATGTAAAATGAAAAAAAAGTTTGTCCATGTCTCCTTCTGGCACTTCTGTTTATAACCTGTCCACCTTATTAATCTTTGCATGAAAATGTGGTTTATTGGCCAATTGCATAGTATAATGTAGGCACGTGATAAACGTTCAAGGAGTAAGTGGATGAAAGAGTGAATAAATGAGTAAAGGAATAAGCCTGTATCTCAACTCAGCCACAGTAATAAATAATCTTGGATTCTAATGGTCTCAGTTATAATCTATTAAGCTTCTGACCTATGAATTATTTTCTAAAAACTTTAACTCCTCCAAAGATATGACCATCCTTTGTGGCCATGTTCCTGAGACAGGGTAATTGGAATCTAAGTGGAAATGTTATATGGCTTTTCCAGACCTCCCCACACAACCCCCCATGCTTTTTTCTCTTGTCCTTCTGTAAGCCTGACTGTCAATGCACAAAATGACGTAGAAGGTCAAGCACTCAAGATGGCAGAATCTCTGTCAGCCAGGGTTCCTGAGGGACTATGTGATGCAGTGCCCCCTGCTGCAACTTTGTACTATGGAAGCAAGGAATAAATAGCCATCATGCTAAGGCACTGCTATTTCAGGGGCTGTTGTTGTTGCTAAAGCAGACATTTTCTCGTTAACATATTCCCCCTGTCCATACCGAGCTCCCTCCCTCCAAATGGTTTTGCTCCTACTGTTCTGATGGTGCCCTGTTCATTCCTACCTAATCTTTAAGTCTCAGCACAAGTATTACTTCTGAAGGGGAAAGTTTTCTTCCTGATTAGTGACATCTCTATATTCTCCTCAGCATTATTTGACTTTTCTTTTTAGCATTTATCCAGGGATTGCCACGATGTCTCCTTCCACAAAGTGACTGATGACTTCGAAGTGGCTCAAGAGCTGTGGGCATCTACCAGGAGGCCAGAGCAGAAGTGCAGGTTAGTACATATCATATGAAACACCCTACTGGACACACAGAGATGACTCATGGAGGTGGTTGTCAATGCAATGCAGGTGGGAATAAATTCAGATATTAATATAGGCATTCATAGAGATACCGCACGGCAAGTATGGTTCCAGAACACTGCAATAAAGTGAATATCTCAATAACGCAAGTCAAATGAATTTTTTGGCTTCCCAGTGCATATAAAAGTTGTGGTTATGCTACAATGTAGTCTATTAAGAATGCATTAGCATTATGTAAAAAATGCACGTAACTTAATTTACATTAACAATGAAAATCTGTTGTTTAGTGTAGCCCCTTTCATGGATGATCTTAGCTAGATCTTCTGGAGAACTTGCTGCAGCTTCTACATTAGTGCTTGCTGCTTCACCTTCCACTTTGATACTGTGGAAATGGCTTATTTCCAAAAACCTCATAAACGAACTCCCGCTAGCTTCACATTTTTCTTCTGCCGCTTCCTCACCTCTCTCAGCTTTCATGGATTTAAGAGAGTTAGGGCCTTGCCCCAGATTAGGCTTTGGCTCAAGGGAATGTTGTGGCTGGTTTGATCTTCTAATGAGACCACTAAAACTTCCTCCCATCCATATCAGCAATCAGGCTGTTTTGCTTTCTTGTCATTTGTGTGTTCACTGGAGTAGCACTTTTAAGTTCCTTCAAGACGTTTCCCTTTGCATTCACAGCTTGGCTAACTGCTCCAGGAGACCTAGCTTTCAGCCACAGCTTTCAACATGCCTTCCTCACTAAGCTTAATCGTTTCTTAATCATTTCTTTGAATTAAAATGAGAAATATGCACCTCTTCATTTCACTTGAACACTTAGAGGCCATTGTAGGGTTATTAATTGGCATAAATTTAACATCGTTGTGTCTCAGGGAAGAGAATGGCTCCAGGAGAGGGAAGGGGGATCAGTTGGTTTGTGGTGCATTCAGAATACACACATTTATCAGTTAAGTTTTCTATCTCATACAAATGCACTTTGTGGCACCCCATGCAATTACAATAGTAACATCAAAGATCACTGATCCCAGATTACCATAACGAATATAATGACAATGAAAAAGTTTGAAATGCCATGAGAATTACCAAATGTGACACAGAGAAATGAAGCAAACAAATGCTGTTGGAAAAATAGAACTGATAGACTTGTTTACCGCAGGTTTCCCACAAGCCTGCAATTTGTTTAAAAAAATGCAATATCTGTGAAGCACAATAAGGCAAAGCACAATAAAACAAGGTACGCCTGTACAATAAAGTCTCATTTATGTCAGCAGCCTTGCAAACTCTTAGAAACTTCATGTTAGAAATGTTTGCGAATGAAAGACTCACTGACAATCTAGCCATCCATGAAAAAGCTAGGGAGACTTTTATAAAATGTCTCAAGACCCACATTCATTTTTTGAAACCATGCAGCTCAGAGTGACCACACTTTAATTTTAATGGAGTGCCTGCTTTCAGCCACTAGATTTTCAAAAGGTCCTTACTGGAGCTGTGTAGTTGGAAACAAGGCATGGATATAAATGGGAGCATTGGTTCCATTCAAGAAGCCAAAGAAAGAAACCAATAATAGCTATTTTAGTTTAGTTTAGCTTTCTCATGAGTTATTGCTCAACTTTGACAGTTACTTGTTTTCTACAAGACAACTTCCTTCACTTGGATTCCAGCTCAGAACAGCCAGCGTGCAATGCCTCATTGAGAATGTTGTACATAATGAGCTATCACCTCAAACCTGGCAGAATGGCTCGTATCAAATAGACAAGGAATAACAATTGTTGGTGAGGGTGTGAAGAAAAGGGAACATGTGAGCACTGTTGGTGGGAATGTAGATTGGTACAACCACTGTGGAAAACAGTATGGAAATTCCTCAAAAAATTTAAAAAATAAAAATGCCATATGATCCAGTAATTGCACCACTGGGTATTTACCCAAAGAAAACAAAAACATGAATTCAAAAAGATATATGTACCTCTGTGTTTATTGCAGCATTATTTACAATAGCCAAGATTTACAATAGCCAAGTGTCCATCAATAGATGAATGGATAAAAAAAGATGTGGTGCATGCACACGTGCGTGGGCACACGGACACTGTAATATTACTCAACCATAAAAAAGAATGAGATTTTACCATTTGCAACAACATGGATGGACCTAAAGGGTATTATGCTAAGTGAAATAAGTCAGAGAAAGACAAATATCATATGGTTTCACTTAGATAAAATCTAAAAATCAGAACAAATGAACAAACAAAAACCAGAAACAGAATAATAAATACAGAGAACAAAGTGGTGGTTGCCAGAGGGGAAAGTGTTGGGGTCATAGGCAAAATAGGTAAAGGGTATTAAGAGGTACAAACTTCCAGTTATACAATAAATGTCACAGGAATGAAAAACACAGCATAGGGACTGTAGTCAATAATATCATAATAACACTGTATGGTGACAGATGGTAATGACATTTACCATGGTGAACAGAGCATAATATATAGAATTGTTGAATTGCTATGTTGTACACCTGAAACTCATATAACACTGTATGTCAACTGCACATCAATAAAAAAAAAAAATAAAGAAAAAAACTGCACAACAAACTCTCAACAAAATGAAAACATAGCCTCCAGAATGGGAGAAAATATTTGCAAATCATATAACTGATAAGTTGTTAATATCTAAAATATATAAAGAATTCATACAACTCAATAACCAAAAAAATCAATTAAAAATGGGCACAGGACGTGAATAGACATTTTTTGAAGAGGATATACAAGTGGCCAATAGGTACATGAAACAGTATGCAACATCACCTGTCATGTGGGAAATGCAAACCAAAACCACAATGAGATGTTACCTCATACCTGTTAGAATGGCTATCACCAAAAATATAAGAGGTAACAAGTGTTGGCAAGGATGTGGAGGAAAGGAAAGCCTTGTATCCTTTTGGTAGGAAAGTAAATTTCTAAATATAGAAAACAGCATGGAGCTTCCTCAAAAAATAAGAAAATATAGGGGCACCGGGGTGGCTCAGTCAGTTAAGCGTCCGCCTTTGGCTCAGGCATGATCCCAGGGTCCTGGGATCAAGCCCTGCATTGGGCTCCCTGCTCAGCAGGGAGTCTGTTTCTCCCTCTCCTCCATGCCGATGCTCTCTCTCACTGTCTCTGTCTCTCTCCCTCTCTCAGATAGATAGATGATAGATAGATAGATAGATAGATAGATAGATAGATAGATAGATAGATGATAGATAGATAGAAGTACCTCATGATCCTACTATCCCATCTTTTGGGTATATATCCAAAGGGAATGAAAACAGGATATTGAAGTGAAATCTGCATTCTTATGTTCACTGCAGCATTATTCACAATATCCAAGACATGTAACAATCTAAGTGTTCCTCAGTGGATGAATGGATAAAGATGTGGTATATACATGCAACAGAATATTATTCAGCCATGATAAAGAAAGAAATCCTGCTATATGAAACAACATGGATAGAACTTGACAGCATTACGCTAAGTGAAATAAATCAGATAGAGAAAGACAAATACTGTGTGATATTACTTAATATGTGAAATCTAAAACAAACCAAAACCAAAAAAAAAACAACAACCACCTTGAACTTAGAGTAGAAAATTGTTGACAAGGGATGGGTAGTGCAGGAAATAGGAAGAGGTTAGTAAAAGGGTACAAACTTTCAGCTATAAGATGACTAAGATCTAAAGATCTTATGTAAAACATGGTGATTAGAGTTGATAACACTGTATTGTATAATTGAAATTGGCTAACAGTAGAAGGTGAATGTTTACACACACACCCACACACACACAAATAAATATGTGAAGTGGTGGATGTGTTAATTAACTAGATAGGCAGAATCCTTCCACAGTGTATGTGTATATCAAATCACCAAGATGTATACTTTAAATACAGGTAACTATATAGAAAAAGAACTAAAAGAACGTTGTGACCTTTTTCTACTCAGGTAGACTCTCACTTTCCAGTGTGTTGAACCCTGGTGCTAATCCCAGAGATTCTGTCTCTGGAAGGCAGGGGACTGCCTGATGACACTGGCTGGCTGGCTCTCACTTTGTAAGAAGGAAACAAAATCCTATAAGCAAACGAAGTCCGTGTGTCCAGCTACCTGGGCATCCCCAAGCCTCCCAGCCTCCCCTTTGCCTCCATGCTCTGTTTCCATGATCTCGTCTTCTTGTTCTCATATGTCAAATACTTCACCCCAGAGCATGAATTTCTCAAAGAATTCTGGTGTACTTAATGATTAAAGTAATATAAATACAGCATCAAGCGTGCTCAGTTAGTGAAGAAAAGGGCAGCACCAGCATGCATGCTCTTCTAGCTTATTAGCGCTGTGCCATCTCAGCATTTCTCTCCCCGCATGGAAAGCACTGCATGTTTCATTTTATTTATTTTTTTTATTTTTTTAAAGATTTTATTTATTTATTCATAAGAGACAGAGAGAGAGAGAGAGGCAGAGGGAGAAGCAGGCTCCCCGCTGAGCAGGGAGCCTGATGCGGGACTCGATCCCAGGATGCTGGGATCATGACCCGAGCCGAAGGCAGACGCTTAACCATCTGAGCCACCCAGGCGCCCTGCATGTTTCATTTTAATAGAACACGTTTCTATTCACAACTCTCATGTAGATTTTCTTCTCTTAATTAAGGCATTGTATCTAATCTCAGTCTTAGTGTGTTTTCCCGTAATAAGTATTTATCCTACTGCCTTTTTGATAGAGTAGAAACATGTCTTAGTCATCCACCTCAATGGGACACAACCTCTTTAACCCAAAACTATGCTTTCCCTGCAGAACCAGGATTTTACACCATGTCGATGCCCGAACTTAGCAAGCCTTCCTGGCTTTTGAGAGAATGTTCTCAGTACCTCTGTGTAGGGCTGGTGTCATGGAGGTGTGGTAGGGCCTTTTGCTCACAAGGTCCCCATGCTCGGTTTAATGTTCTGCTACTGCCATCATAGAATTCTTAATATTTAAACAAAGGAACAGTATTTTCATTTTACACTGGCCCTATACCTATGCAAATACTTAAAACAAAAATACAGGTCCACATGTCACATAATGCTCATTATTCAGGAAAAAGAGATACAGTCTTGTCTCCTTATTCAATGTGATATTGAGGTAGAAAATATATAAGGTACACAAATCTTAAGTGTATATCTTGGTGAATTTTTGTATACACATACAAAATGAAAACACACATAAGTACCACCCAGCTCAAGATACTGAACATTTTTAACCCATCATATATCCCTCATACTTCTACCCAGTCATTACATGCCTGTATCAGGAGAAACCATTTATTTATTTATTTGAGAAAGAGAGCGTGTGAGAGAGAGAGAGAGAGAGAGAGCACAAGCAGGGGGAGTGGAAGACGGAGAGAGAAGCAGACTCCCCACTGAGCAGGAAACCCGATGTGGGGCTCGATCCCAGGACCCTGGGATCATGACCTGAGCCGAAGGCAGACGCTTAACCACCTGAGCCACCCAGGCGCCCCGAGGAACCACTGTTCTGACATATCACCAAAGTATTAGTTTTGCTTGTTTTTGAACTTCGTATTAATGGAATCATACACAATGCTGTTTATTGTGCTTTTTTTTTTTTCCTTTCATCATTATATATGTGTGATTCATCCACGATCTGGCAGAAGTATATTGTTTTTTTATTGCTGAGTCCTGTTCCATTATATAAATACATCCATTTTACTGTTGTGGATATCTGGGTTGGTTCCAATACTTGGTTATTATGAATACGACTGTCATGAACATTCTTTCACACATCTTTTGGGAGAGATATGCACTTTTCTTTTGGCACGATACCTGCAGTGGAATTGCTGGTTTACAGTGTATACTTAACGTTTTGCATTAGTAGATACGAGTCCAGACTTTTGCATACCTGAAGTGGTAACTTTTTGTAGTGCTGTATCCATGCCTTCATCATTTAAAACATGTTTTGATTCCAGTGCAATATGTTGAATTCTATCACATACTTTAGATCTTTTAAACTCTTTGAGATAGACCACCCTTTGAGATAGGAAATTATCTCAATTTTCACAGATTTTTTTTTCTATGTTGAGATTTAGAGAATCTACAACCTGACCAAGGTCTGAGTTAGTCCATGGCATCAGATCTAGATCTGATACAAGTTTAGTTTCTATTGATATGCAACCTCTCTGACTTTATTTTACTTACATATTAAAGAGTAGTCATAACAAGAAAGTCACAGAAAGGTCCAGGAGAGCACCAATTCAAATGCCTGGCATATTAAATGCTTAATAAATATGTATTGAACTGTGACTATCCTAGCAGTTAGAAACAAAAACCTATTAAGCAATCTATATTTTTCTGAATATTTTCTTTTCAGTTACTTATCATTCACAGCTCTAAAAATATCTTAACTCTTGGGGCGCCTGGGTGGCTCAGTCGGTTAAGCGACTGCCTTCGGCTCAGGTCGTGGTCCTGGAGTCCCGGGATCGAGTCCCGCATCGGGCTCCCTGCTCAGCGGGGGGTCTGCTTCTCCCTCTGACCCTCCTCCCTCTCATGCTCTCTGTCTCTCATTCTCTCTGTCTCAAATAAATAAATAAAATCTTAAAAATAAATAAATAAATAAATAAATAAATAAATAAAAATAAAAATAAAAATATCTTAACTCTGGATTCGATGATCCCAGGGGCACAAATATGCTTGTGTTTCACCAATAAGGAAAGAAAATCTCAATACGTTGCTTCAAACCTTAGAGTGAGGAATGAACTTCAACCACTTCATTTAATAAGTCAAGATACTCTTGCAAAACATTTTAAAAAGAAGTATTAACAATGATACGTGGAACTCTATAGAAACTTCCTGGTCTGTCTCTTGCCAAATGTAGACTTTCCCCATACTCTTCTCCTGTAAACTTTTATTATGTCACATCGTTTTGCTAGAGAATGTGGTTTGAGGGTTTATGTAACACTGCAGATGCCTGTATAACAGTGTCCAAATGTGAGCTCCATGAAGCCCTCTGTTCTAGCAATATCTATTTGTGCCCAACATGCTTTAACCTGAGGCACTAATGTAGTGTAAGCTAACTCAAATCTTTTAATTACTGCAGTCCAGAGGCTGGCATGCTTTAAAAACATTCAAGTTGAAAGGACAACAAGTAAAGGATGATGAAAGAGAAAGATATGAAAAAGGGGATGGAAAACATGACTAAATATCAGAGAAGAATTCAGAAGTAATGCCCACAGGACCCCGAAGTGCTCACATACTTTCAATTAATTATCCAGCGGCACAATACTATGAATTGTGAGCATCTATTGTCCATTTATTATAGTCTTTTTAAAATGAGTAAAATGCTTTTTACTTAATGTTGGCAAATCAATTTTCTCAAAACAGAAATATCTATTCTGTTTGACACCCAGTAGGTGTCATCTTCCAATTAATCTAGACCTTTCTGAGGTCAATAACCCCCACTTCAGCCTAGGTTTTTTTCTATGTTGCAAAATCTACTTCCTCATTACCGATCACATATAAAACCTTTATAAAATGCCTACTATGTGGGTGAAGTATCCTAGTGTATGCTATTCACATCTATGCCCACCATTATAATTCTAGAAGGTAGGTAAAAATTTCTTTTTTAAAAGTTTATTTGTTTACTGAGAGAGAGAGAGAGAGAATGTGGTGGGGAGGGACAGAGGGAAAGGGAGAGAGAGAATCTCAAGCAGACTCCACACTGAGCAGGGAGCCCGATGCAGGGGTCAATCCCATGACCCTGCGATCATGACCTGAGCAAAAACAGTCTGATGCTTAACTGACAGAACCACTCAGGCGCCCCGGTAGGTAAAATTTTAAGCCTCACTTTAGAGACATGATTCAGAGAGCTGAAGTAATTTGCACAAGTACCCAGATCTAAGAAGTGGCAGGTCAGAACCTGGTGGTCAGATCTGTCTCATTTGAACCCTGCTCTTCCCACTTGTTTATATTGGTTCTTCCATCATATTTCTTCATGCTTCCTATGCATCTTCCACCATATTCGTTCATGCTTCTTAGGCATCTACTTATAAATCCTATAATGGGCTAGGTAGGTGCCCTGCTTGCTACTACTTCACTACAACTTAGGGAAGGTGCTTGCTCTTTCACTAAATAAAAACAAAGGGGCAAAATCTAAAAAGGCTCCTGGGTCCACACCTTACATTTGTGGGCCATGATAAGAATACAATGGAAGCTCTTGGATGATGGCCTATTCTCTTCTAGTCTCATCCCTAGTTCAGTCCTGCACAGTAAGGACTTTGCATACGTATGTATGGATACTCCGGGCCATAAGTCCAACCTCACTCCACACCCTCCACAAATAACCAACGTTAGCTATTCTTTCAGGCTAGAATAACACATAACTTTTGTGCAGTTGACCACTTATAAGTTGAACTCAGGAAAGTCACTCATGCATGTCCTAAAAACAGACTTGGGCCACTTGGGTAAGAGATTCTGAGGTGCTGGGTACTCAGAATGTGGAACAGAAGGCAGAGTAGACTCCAGATGATCAGGTCTCTGTGGCCCTACAGGTAGGGACATAGCTTGAAGAGACCTTCTGGAAGAGACCCCTCAAATTCATGGTATCCGTGGGTCTTCAGATGGTGTTTATTGACTAGCTGCTTGGCAGGAAAGAGGAGCATTGCAATAAATGGGATCATTCCAGAAATCAAAGAGAAGAGCCTTAATCATAGTTTTACTTTATTCCTTGGAGTTGCTAATTATTCACCATGTACAAGACAACTTTAGCTTACTCAACTTTGATTCCAACTGAGAACAGCCAAGTTGCAATGCCTCATTAAGAATATTGTGATTTCTTTCTGCCCGTGCAGACACACATCTCCAGCTTGCTGAGCCTGCATGCTAGCTCTAGAGCTCCTGCCTCTGAAAGGCAGGGAACTGCCCTGTTCACACCCCTGCTGGCTCTCACTCTGTAGGGAGCAGGCACCACCTCTGAGGGGAAGCAAGGTAAGTAATCATGCATCCTTCTAAGAACGTTATGTCAAATAGTATATCTATGAGGCAACCTCATATGTATTTCTTCTGAATGTCTTAAAGAATTTTCATGATACAAGTGATGTATAAGATAGCAGGAAATGAGAGGTGGTAGATTGCTCTAAGTTTACTAATTAGATATAACTCAAGTTTCTCTTTTTGATAAGGAAAATTATCCAAAGTTCAACTCCCTGCAAGGGCTGGTTCTCTTTTTTCCTGTTTTCTATCCCAAGATGGCCCCTAGGTAGAAAAATATTTTTTCTCATGCATTAAGGGAGGGGGAAACTTGCTTCATGCTCACCCTTGGGTTGGTTTCCATTGCAGAGCTCAGTTGTTTTAATCCCAGAATTGTCCAATTGGTATTTAATGATGGGAGTGGGTAAGAAATCCTTTTGACTTTGACTATCACCACCCACTTTGAACCCATACAACTTTATTTTCTCCACCCTTCCCATTTTAAAGATAACTCTATGTTTATATACCTTTCCTTGGTTTGGTCTAATAGAAAAAACTGAGTTGAATCTGGGTTCTGTCATGGGTTTGCTACTCCCCTGATGCAAGATGTCCTTGGATCTCTTTGAGACCTCGTTTTCCTCTCTCTCTGAAACCTAACAGCATAATGTGTTCTTGCTATAGCATAGATTTAAGGATCGAAAAGCTATATGGGTTAAAGGAACTTTGTCAATTATAAAGTGCTTGCAGAATGGTAGGGTGGAAAAAATGTGGGATTAAGAGTCATGTGACCCAGCCTTAAGCCTGGGCTCTGCTAATGATTGGTTTTGGATTCACAATATGCAAAATGACTAGATAATTTTGACTTTCCTTAGAGGTCTAATAATCCATGAAATTAAAATGTCAAGTATTAAAAAAAAATCTAAATTCAACCCTTGAGTCAGGAAATAAAAACTGATCTCCTGTAGATTTTAAGATTTTAAATATGATAAGTTATACATAAACAGAAGGAGAGATTGGATTTGGGAGATTTCACTTAAAATAAGCTACCTTCTTAGAAAGAGAAACGTCATATGGGACCTTTTATGATTTAATTCACTTGCTCAACAAATATTTACTGAGCATCTACTAGGGGCATAGGAATATTCTATACATAGCTGGGAGGCAGAAAAATGAGGTCAGTGATCCTTTATGCTTTATCTCAAAGGACTTACCATTCAGTGATGGAGATAGGCACAAAACTAACTACAATAATGAAGCTTTGTCATGGTTACCAAAGAGAGCTATTTTTAAAAGTTCCACTGGGATGTAAGAGAAAAGGGAATATATCTGCTCCATGAAAGACTTGATTATGGATTATTGGAAGTTTCAGTGAGAAGCTGGAGACCATCTGTTAAGGATGCAAGAGAGAATATCAGTGTGCTCTGTGACAACTAGATCAAACCTCATTGCTTTACAATTCTCTGAGTATAATTCCATGTGTACTTTATGTATCTTAGTGGATGTCCATGTGATTCTTTTCTGAGGGCATGTTCTAAGTTTGGGCATGAATGTGCCTGTGTTACCTGTATATAGAGTATTTTATCTGGGTCTTTGTATCTTTTTGCTCTTTTTACACACCATTAATGAGGAAAGCCTTGAGGTAGACCCCAAGAAGAAACATGACAGAACATCTGCTTCAGGGAGCTTCTGGTGTAGTTGGTGAAATAAAAACCAAGATAACAATTCTTTGACTAGTATATGCAAGGCGCTATGCATGCATAATCTCATTTAGCTTTCCCAACCGTGTAAGCCAGAAACTGTGATTAGACCCATTTTCCAGATGAGGCGCCTGAGGCTTAGAAAGTCTAAGTAACTTCTCTTAGGGGTGTAGCAAGTAAGTGGTGGGCAAAGCCTCAAGACTATATTTAATACATACTCACATAACACTTACCCTGTGTTTTATAAACAGTAACTTCTTTTTTTTTTTTTTTAATTTTATTTATTTATTTGACAGAGAGAGACACGGCGAGAGAGGGAACACAAGCAGGGGGAGTGGGAGAGGGAGAAGCAGGCTTCCTGCCGAGCAGGGAGCCCGATGCGGGACTCGATCCCAGGACCCCGGGACCATGACCTGAGCCGAAGGCAGTCGCTTAACCAACTGAGCTACCCAGGCGCCCCAACAGTAACTTCTTTTTAACTCTTTAATGCCTTGAGTGGTACTAGTATTATCCCCACTTTATAAAAGAGGAGAAAGAAAGGGACAGAGACTCAGTGACTTGCCTGAGGTCACACATTTAACAAGTGGTACATAGCTGGTGTCTGAAGCCAAGTGGTCTGGCTTCCAGCACTTGGGGGCAACCACTCTGAGCTGCTTCTCAAATCCAGTGAGGTCTGAAAGCCCTACCAGTTAACCACCACACCGAATGCCTCTTTCTCTTGTGTGTTCTTTTCTGAAGACAAACAATTGCAATAGAACATCAGTGACACCAAGAGAGCTGTGAATTCAACAGCCTCCTTCCGGCGCCAACATACCATTCTTCCCAGCCCCGGCCCACACTTGGCCATTCTTTTCCAGTGGCTTTAATTAAATGTTAACATTCATTTGCCCTTTTCCATTGTATTCGCGATAACCTTTGCTTCCTGTTGCCTCTAGATAAGCTTCACTCCATGACAGGTACCAAACAGGTTCATCTTGATAGAAAGTAAAGAATAGGGACTCTTTGATCTGCTCCACTGACATATTTTAAAATACCAGCTGGGACTTTTGTTTTGTACTGACTTCTTTTACGTAATGTCAGGATAATAAATTATTTCTGGAAACTGCAGTAACTAAAAGATTTGAGTCCAAATTAGTCATACTAAGTGGCTATGACCTTTCTGAACAGTCAAACAGACTATGTTGAGAGGGTTTGTTTTTTTTTTGCTTTTTGCTTTAGATAGTTGTGGATACCTCATGGAGAGGTCCCCGGTGGGATGAGGAATCAATCTCACAATTCACCGACCTGGGGGAATGGTGTAACAAGGTTCTCTGAATGTCTACTTGAACATTCTCTCCCTCTGTTGGGAATGGAAAGGCTTCCTGCTAAAGTAGAAAGAGAGGTGGGCTGAGAGCAGGCCTCCACATGCCTGGCTTTTGCCACAGATGTTTTACGTGACCCTGAGCACGTCTCTCACTTTCTCTGAAGCCCCCACGCTTTACTGCTCTAAAGGTTGTACTGCGTCAACACTGCATCATTGTTCGGACTTACTGAAGGATGGCCCCGTGGCAGGCACATAACATCGCTGATTTACTCCACAGAACAAACCTGTGAGGTGGGTGTTTTATTCACACTTTACAGAAGAGAAAACTGGCCCTTATAGAAGTTAAGCAATAAGCTCTTGTTCCCAATACAGCTGATGGGAGGTGGAGCCAGGACTCTTTACCAGGGCTTGTCCCGTTGCGAAACCAGAGGCAGTCAGCTCTACACCTCCCTGACGACGCATGGTCCCTTTAGACCTACTGCATTTTGGTGTTGCTACTTGTTCCCATTTCTCCCCTGAAAATGTCAACTGTTCACGGTTTTTGGTAGTCCACTACAACTTTGAGATAGGGAAACCGCAGGACTCCACAAAAATCTGCATTTTACTCCTTTCCCTGCTTTTATTCTTGCTAGGACCTGCATCTTCACCCTACTTTCCACATGCCTCATCACGTCCTTCTTGTAAGGGACAAAGAGTTAATGATTCTCTAGATAACATCTAAGGAGGGACCAGGGAGAATGACCAAAGGCAGGCATCATATGTGCATTCCGGACTACAACAAGGCCCTTGTCTCCAAGAAATAACACCTGGGCCCTCATCTTCCTTCTAACCAGTTCCTGGATGCCTGAGGGGACACATACACCAGACACCATCCACAATAAAAACCCCCAGACACTGAACAAAGACTCATGCTCCTTTCCTTTCTGAGTCTACCAAACACTCTGTCTGTACCTGCTCTCTATAACTTCAATAAATTCTGCTTTTACCTCCTGCTGGCTTGCATTTGACTTCCATCCTATGCACAGCCAGGGACCCTCTTGGCTGGTCCTGTGGGACCCCCTCTGGGTCCCTGGACAGGCCTGATGCCATCAACTTGAGTTACTACTTCCCTGACAACATTTGCTTTCCCAGACTCTGAAAATTAAACATATTCCTGGTTAGCCCGATTGTCACAGGCTGTATCTATAAAGGTCTCTTAAATTTTACAGAAAATAGGAGATTCTGTGTTTCCAGACTGTGGGACTAAGAGATATGTTTGATTTTATTTTTCTAAGTTACGATGATTTAGAATAAGTGTGTTTAAAAATAAAAGAGACAAAAAGAGTAAACAAGAATTAAAGGTAAGCCAAACAGACATTACTCTTAGCAGTGCTTCTTACAACAAACAAATATATTACATAGAGGATCTACAAGAACAAAATACTCCAAAACGTTAACAGTATTCATCTGTGTGTGGTGGGATTGCAGAATTTCTCGTTTCTTTTCTCTTTTTAAACTTTGTCAGCTTTTCTACAATAAATATGTGTAATTTGTGTACTAAAAAAATGAATACATATACATATACATGGCTTGTTGCAAGTAAATCACAAACCATCAAGCTATCTTGGGCTAGCTAACATCCCAGACAGCAATTTACTTTGTGGCCAATTTCTAGAGTTGGCTAACTTCACAGGCAATGGAGGCATCAAACAATTTATGTCTTTTTATTAATATCTCCGGTGTCATCCATTATTTTCAGCCTTCTTCCATACAAATCTTCAGTGTGATGTTTTCCTAAAGTAATGTACCTCTTAAATAACGATCCGACAAGAAGTCTCCAGAGGAAGATCCTATTTCAATCACTTAGTTAATTCCATTTTAAAATTCTATTGACTTTCGGGACGCCTGGGTGGCTCAGGCGTTAAGTGTCTGCCTTCGGCTCAGGTCATGATCCCAGGGTCCTGGGATCGAGTACCACATCGGGCTCCTTGCTCAGTGAGGAGCCTGCTTCTCCCTCTCCCTCTGCTGCTCCCCCTGCTTGTGCTCTCTCTCTCTGACAAATAAATAAATAAAAATCTTTAAAAAAATAAAATAAAATTCTATTGACTTTCTATCAATTTAAATGGATCAACCAAAAAACGTGCAATTTGTAAGGTGCATCCTCTTTTATTTATTCTTGTTTTGTCCTACATGCTGTATGCCTAGACCTCTTCTCCCCACTCCTGGATTTTTATATCGTTGCCTAAATGCACTCCCTCCTCATGATCTCCTGATTCTTAACCACAGACACAGTGCCACGACACTGCCTTCTAAGAAAGAGGTGGGTCAATGCAGTTTTTGAGTATAGATGGTAACAGTTTCCTAGGATCTATAGATCTATAGGATGATCTATAGATCATCCAAAATAGTTAACAAAATAATTTCTTCATAATCTGCTTGTGTTGCTTTGACACCAAACCACATTTCCCTGGGGTTTTAACACACATCAACCTTCCCAGCCTTTCTGCCCCATGGTCACACCTTGCTTGGTCTCTGGTCTTGTGCTTTGATTCTTCTTTTGTTCTGGTTGATGACAGTCCTTGTCTTCTCTTCTGCTTATCTTCTTTCCAGTGGGATCTCTTCCTAAAGCTTTCTACAATTACCATGTATACTGAACTCACTCTTTTTAATTATCCTTTAGTAATGCTAACCTTTACCGCATATTTTATCATTTAATAAGATTTATTGTATTATTAGATATTATGCTTTATTTTGTGTGTGTGTGTGGGGGGGTGTGTACTTTGGCTCCCTAACAAACTGTAACTTTTGAAAATCAAGGAAGTCATCTAAATTTCCTTATGTCCTTATCAGTGTCTTATATGGTTTTGAGAATATAGCAGGTGCTTGATAAAATTTCCCTAAATTATATTGAGGTTCATGATGACTAAATGAATTTAATCCTCCACCAAATAAATAGGATTCCATCATTTGTAAATCAATTTTAAGTACAAGATTTTTTTGAATTAAACAAAGTTTAATAATCTATTTCCTCTCTATTTTGTTTTCTCTATAAACAGAGCATTGTGGATGCCCAAAAGTTTAACTAGTTGAAATCAACTCTTCCTCTGACAACTTCCTGTCAAATGGTTTTTTAAAACTCTCCTGTGTATTGCTTCAGGAGACTGATATGCTGGTGATTTAATAGCGAATGATGCCTAAATAATGGATGACAGGAGAGCTATTAATAAAGGAACCTATATGGTAGTGCCCTCAAGAACTTGTGAATAATGGGAAAGTTAGCTTAAGTCCACTAGCTGCCTGATAAAGACTGTTGGCTCATTCAGATTTGTTGCCTCTTTTCTTTTACTGCTCTCAATATTTCTGAGAAGTTTTGTACTTAGCTCCTGCTCTTATTAAACTGCCAAATCCAATATGGAAGGACAGGTTGTGCTTTTGGAATTTTGTATTCTGAAATGCATTCCCTCTCGGTGAGATTTTCCACCATCAAAATAGTCTAGAGAATTAAAGTACAGATTAAAACTAAGCTCTGAGTGCCACTGAAAGCTAGAAATCTATTATTTGCATAGATCCAAACACAGAAAGGAAGACATTCTATATAAAATAATTACCAGTCACAATATAATTAGCATTGTCCTTTAAAGTATTTTTAAAGGCATTTACAGAAAATAGAGATAGGCTTTATCTAATAACTTAGGTGATATTAAAAAAAATAAACTGATTTTTATTTTCTGATTTGCTTTTATTTTCAGGATTGCATCTCATGTGCAAAACTTTAGAAGTATTATAAAACATTTCTATTAGTATTTCTTCTAAGTGCTGGCCAAAAGGGCTACAATTTCAATCCTTCCACCTTAAGCCCATGAAAAGAGATACTATGTTCTCAAATCCTTTCTTAAATGGAGAATTAAACTGAATTTCAAACATTATTCAAAGAACTAATGAGATCTCAGTGAAAGTTAGGGATGGGGTCACATGTAAAATGCACAAAAATTTAACATTTACCAATGGAGAATTATTAAAATTGAAACGAAGTGAAGCCTACTCATAGATTTTTAAGAACTTTAAAAAATTCACCAGATTTTTATGCTTGAGAAGTGAGGATTTATAAGCAATATTTAGCAACAGTGAGGTTTAGCTCTAGATTTAGAATCAGAGAAACTGGATTTGAATCCCAGCTATATAATCTATTACTATGTGACCTTGGGTTGGTCACATGATATCTGAGTTTTCTGACTTTTAAATTGGGGATAATAATGCCATTCCCACTTATTTCACCAAGTGATCCTGCAGAATATGAATGTGAAAATATTTTACATCTATGAAGTACTCTAGAAATGTAAGCTATAATTATCCTCATATTTATTGTTATATAAAGTGTGCATTTTTTAATCCCTTGTATATATGAAATATTGTATCCTATGGCATCTCAGAGAGCAAAGCTGATTGCAGAGAAGACAGAGTAAATGATGTTGGGTACTAACTATGTGCTAGGCATTATTCTCAAAATAATCCTCTAACTCAGGTATTCATTTTAAATCCAGTTTACAGATCAGGAAACATTTAAAATCTTTTCCAGGCCAGAGTACAAATAGCACAGGTAACTTGAGCCTAGATTTTCTTTGAATACTGTTCTCTTCTTCACCACACAGCAATGGAGGTCTTCTCTTCCATGGAAGGATTAATAAAAGTGAGAGTCTATGGGTGATAGACACTGGGGAGGGTATGTGCTCTGGTAAGCGCTGTGAATTGTGCAAGACTGTTGAATCTCAGATCTGTACCTCTGAAACAAATAATGCAATATATGTTAAGAAAAAAAGAAGAAGAAGAAGAAGAAGGTAGCAGGAGGAGAAGAATGAAGGGGGGGAAATCGGAGGGGTGGACGAACCATGAGAGACGATGGACTCTGAAAAACAAACTGAGGGTTCTAGAGGGCAGGGGGGTGGGAGGATGGGTTAGCCTGGTGACGGGTATTTAGGAGGGCACGTTCTGCATGGAGCACTGGGTGTTATGCACAAACAATGAATCATGGAACACTACATCTAAAACTAATGATGTAATGTATGGGGATTAACATAAGAATAAAAAAAAAAAGTGAGAGTCTACTTGGAGGAACACACCCTCATGATAAAGGCTTGGATGTACCTGTTCATCAATGTACAGAGGACTCAAAATACGCCTTCTTTGGACAACCCTGACGGTACACCTGCTCTGTAAGTTTCCCCAGTGAGGCTTTTGCTATTTCTTCCATGTAATAAATCCTTCTGGGGTTATTCTGCCTTCTTGCTTCTATCCACTTGAACAAGAGAGCAAATCAGAAAATGAAAAATGCAGTATAAAGGCAGGGTTTGAAAGAAACTATGCATTGGAAACAGGAGAAAGTCGTATTTTCTAATTATGTCTTTGCTTCTGATTATCTCATTTAATCTGTTAATAAAACTTCCCTAGGTACATACTATTACTACCATTTTTCACAGAAGAAATTTGCATGAAGGCAGGTTAGGGAACTTGTCCTGGAAGCTAGTTTGATTCCAAATGGTCTGTTTTCAACATTCCCCTTGTCCCAATAGTATCAGAATACAAAACAGGCAACAAGGTATAATATAAGTCATTCATTATCATTGGGGGCTTTAATCAGTCCCATGGGGATGAAAATTGGTTCACGAGAAAAAGAATTTATTACTCTTTTTATGTATAAAGCACAGATTTGCATCAATACATGAATCTACAACATATCTGGGTATTAAAATTTAATTGGTGGTGATTAGACAAAAATTTCTAAAAAGACTTCTTAGAAGAATGGTAATGAAAAACAATTGAGAAACACTGGCATAGGAAGAGAAAAATATAACTATAGTGAACATTTACAATGCCTTTGGTTTTCATCAAGGTCAGAAGTAAAAATCATTGTTTCTCAGCTGTTTTAGCCACGGAGGACGGTATCATCATCATATATTATTCTAGAACACATGGGGTAAAGTGGGGACAATCCCTGTGCTGGAGTGCTGAAATGCTCCCCAAACCAATGGAAATCGGGAAGAACTGGCCACCCAAGTGCCCAAGATTTTTGATAATTTTTGTTACATCATGAATATAGAGTGTTCCCACAAATTTGTTTACTTGTGTTATAAGAATATAGTCCATTTTCTCACCTATATATATAAAAAACAAGGGGAACCTGGGTGGCTCAATTGGTTAAGCCTCCGACTCTTAATTTCAGCTCAGGTTATGATCTCAGGGTCGTGAGATTGAGCCCCATATTGGCTCTGCGCTCAGTGCAGAGTCCACGTGAGATTCTCTCCCTCTGCCCCTCCCCCACTCTCTCTCGCAAATAAATAAATAAAATCTTTAAAAAATGATAAAGCATCCTATCCTCTTATCTTGAAGCTAAGACATAAATCCTTACCATTGTATATAAATGAATCTCCCATTAATTTAAAACTCAACTACCTTGTAAGCATTCGGATACATAGAGATACATACACAAAATCTACTTTACAAATGAAAAATCTCCCAGTCTTTCACAGTCTATACTTGGTGCTTTCTTCGTGCTGTTTTCTCATTTCTTATCAGCCATTTTCACAAACTGAGGTTGAGTTTTGGGGACAGGCAGGAGGTGATTCATTTACATAGTTTTTCCAGTGCTCCAGGGCTAACTTTTAGCAAAGGCGCTGGGTGGACTTTTTCAAAAGATTTATAGTATTTATCTTGTAACCTTCTGTTATGAGTCCCAAGAGCACCAGGATCCCAGTGTCAGTGGGAAGTGTATGCTCTGATAGCCAGCCATGCAGTGTGCGTTCGTGACCCTTATCCACAGAATTGTGTTAGTGTTTAATCCCATACGTACATCATATTGACAGCCAATTCATCTAATAACTCGCATTCACAAATCAACTGAGTCATAACAGTCTACTATCTTCATTCTGGCATGTTTTTGGAGATCTTCAAGGAGACCTATTTGATCATTTCAAGGAGGAGCTTGAAACAGTGAAAACATCTTGGAGTAGTTTAAAAGGATCTGATTTATAAAGCCTGGCTTATAAACTATCTTCATTCCCTTGGTGTATTTTTTTTTCAAATAATGAACATAATTCAATTAGCAAGTGGGGCAGCTTTGTGGTAATAAAAAATGTGAGCCTTTTCATAGTTAAGTTCAATAGCCAATGTTATAATCTACATTTCTTTGAGATTTAACTAAAAGACACCTTCATTCATTCAACCAAAGGAGCGTTCTTTTCTTGGTACTGCTTTTTTTTCTCCCTTACTTTTTTTAAACTCAATGCATGCATGGCTTCCTCTAAAAGCCTTCCTGGGATCCTTAACTATGTGGGAGTCTCCTTTTCCATGCTCACCTGAAACTCCATGCATGCCAGGGGCATAATTATACTTCATCATGATCTCCTATCTCCTCAGTTCCTTGAAGATCAAGTCCTGTTGCCTGGCACATTCTACAGATGAGGTGCTGTGCCGAGGACTAGGGATGAAATAAGAGGGGAGCCTCTCCTTGATGGATCACAGTTCAGGAAAAATGGAAATGTAACCTAACAATTATAATTCAAGGGTTAAAATCTATGACCAAGGTATCTCCAAAGTTCAATGAATACAGAGGCTAGTGAAAAATTATTTCACAGTGGTGATGATCTCACACAGATCAATTCTCCAGACTAGTGGTCCGTAAGAGATATTGTGAGAGATAACCCCAGGGTTAATTCCGGTATGCAGTTATTAAATCATAATAAGAAGATGACATCATAGCAACCATGTGCACAGCTAGAATGCTGATATTATGATGTGTCCTCACAGTTTATAATCCCCTTTGCTATCACAGGATGTAACAATAATTTAGTTTAATTGGTAATTTTCTAAGCACCAAGTATTTGTAAGACAGTGTGTTAACTGCTGTGGAGCGTATGAGGCTGAGTGATTGTATTTTCTTGACGAGAGTGTAAAAGGAGAATTTATTCTGAACTGAACCATGCCTACATTCCAGACACTGTACTAGGTGCTCTTCCTATACTGGCTTATTTAATTTTCACAAACACACCAGAAGGAAATATTAAGTGTTCCCATTCTAGAGATTAGAAAACTGAGGAACAGAGAGCCTGAGTAATTGGCTCAATGTCTCACAGCTGAGAAGAGGCAGAGCCAGACTTCAAAATCAGGTCCTTTTACCCCAAGCCTTTCTTCTTTCTAATCTGGTACATGGTCTCTCGAAGGAGTTACTATCCAATCGAAGAAGATAAAACATATATACGAATATCCCTATTAAGTGAAGGATACCATAGATGAGGTGTAAATAACGAGTAGTGATATTTAAGGGAGAAAAATCAATTCAAGTCTTTGTGGAGAAGGTTGCAAGGAACCTGCAAAGATTTCTGACATGCTGAAATGGGAATGAGGTTATCTAACAGAAGAATATGCAGTATCTATCCTTCCGATAAGTCTCATGTAGCAAGAGAGAGAATAAGAACTATTCTGAATACTTGTCATGAATTTTGATGATGATACTAACAATCAACATTCATGGAGTGATTACTATACACCAGCAAGGCATGAAGCTACATGATCTTAACCACTCCTCACTATATGAATTGGATGCTATTATATCTCATTCAATAGAGCAGGAAACTGAGGTGTAGAATTTAAGCAACTTGCCCAACTTAAATAAGCTACAGAGCTGGTGTTCAAAGCCCAAATTCTTAACCCTGTGTTACTTGAACTGCCGTTCATAAATGTGAAGTACTTAGCCCCGTGTCAAATCCATGATAAATGCCCGATAATAATTATCAATAGGCTACTATAACTTAACAGTTATATTATTGTCAAAAGTATAAAAGTGAGACTACCTATAACAATGTCAGAGAAGTCTTCATAGAGCCTATGGAGAGGGCTTAGTGTTCAGAGTGGCTGGGGGGTATGTGTGCAAAGACAGGATGGGGACACAGAGTGCAGACACGTTAAGGCCAGAAGGGGTTTGACCTCAATTTGAGAAGCTATCATGAAACAATAAAGGTTTTATGGCATATAACCTAATTAGAACACAACTTTTAGACTGCATGTTTAAAAGGAACAGTTGGAAGTGAGAGATCATTGAGCGAGACTTGGAAAATGATTGCATATGAGCTGCGAGGGAGGCAGAAAGTGCATGAAATAAGTTTTGAGGAATTGAGCTGGGTGAGATTCTGGTGCTCGCCTAAATAAAAATAGGATGCAAAGTAATAAAAATGGGCTGGGGCTGAGTCAAAGGTGTGGAAGGGGGTAATGAGAGGAAAATGTCAACGAGGTTCGGGGAAACTCTGATTTATAGGAGCCAGGGTGACATATACCAGACCGTTTAGCAGGCTGTTAGAAATTTATATGAGTAGGCATAGCCCACCAGAGGAAAAGACAGATTGATATTGCAGATTTTGGAATGATCTGGAACTGTGTAATATTAGTTCAGTTAATGTTTACTCACGATATCCGAAGTAGCTCTGGTTATTAACCCTTTGCATAGATAGATAGATATAGATTGGCTGATTTGTGGTAGAATTTTCTTTTTTTTAATTAAAAAAATTTTATTATGTTCAATTAGCCAGCATATAGTACATCATTAGTTTTTGATGTAGTGTTCAACGATTCATTAGTTGAGTATAACACCCAGTGCTCATCATGCCCTCCTTAATACCCATCACCTGGTTACCTCATCCCCCCACCCACTTCCCCTCTGTAACCGTCAGTTTGGTTCCCGGAGTCCAAAGTCTCTCATGGTTTGTCTCCCTCTCTGATTTCTTCCCCTTCAGTTTTCCCTCCCTTCCCCTGTGGTCCTCTGTGCTATTCCTTATGTTCTACATATGAGTGAAACCATATGATAATTGTCTTCTCTACTTGACTTATTTCACTTGCCATAAGAAGAACCTTTTGTTTTAAAATCAGAGAGAACATTGGTCATTTCTTGGAAAAAAAATTCAGTAGAATGGTTGAGTGAAAAATTTTGAAAGGAAGAATGATACAAAATGTATTGAGTGCTTGTTCTGAGCAAAATATTATGCCAGGTTTTGTTGGGAAAACACAACATATAAGACAAACTTTATGAAGTGAAACAATGTTTGGGTTAAGGATTCCTTCACCAGCATAGGGAGATCTTATGGAAAAGATTGTCCAAGAATCATGAGGCTCAAAAAGTTATTTATTTGGTGTTTAAGTCATTCATTCCCTTCTTGTTTATCTTGCCACCCAGTTTATTCACCCATCTTTTGGTAAAACAGCACCACGCTCTCCCTTTAGGTAAGCACTCTTCCCCCATTTTCACTATGCAGCTACTAAATGACACCACCACCAACTCTAGGGATGAGCCCACATTGGGCTAAGATAATTTATATATTTCTCCAGTGATGAGAACTGATTCATGAATGGGGCTGTGGCTCAGTTCAGGGCAATAAGAATAAGATTCAGGAATTGTGTTAGACTCCTAGGAAATAGAAGTTTTCTTCTTGGGGCACCTGGGTGGCTCATTCAGTTAAGTGTCTGCCTTCAGTTCAGGTTGTGATCCCACAATCCTGGGACAGAGTCCTGCAGCGGGCTCCCTGCTCTGTGGGGAGCCTGCTTCTCCTCTGCCTCTGCCTATCTCTCTCTCTTTCATGAATAAATAAGTAAAATCTTTAAAAAAAATTTAAAAAGAAGTTTTCTTCTTTCAATTGGTAAGAGTTGGGGTCCATCACTAAACCCCTTTGCTGCTACCTGGGACTGAGCATAGAATAGTCTTAAAGAAACCTGAACACAGACTGAGCATAGAATAACCTTCTGAGAGCCAGAAGGTCCTCAGCCTCAAAGGCATAAAGAGAGGCAAGCCAGGACTTGTGTGGTATCATTTTAGTTGCTGGATTAAACTTTACCTGAAGCTTCACTTTTAGATACTTTCTAAAAGTATAGAAGTATCTCTATACTTCCCAGGCACATAAGTTAACATATTATCATTATTATTTAAACTGGTATGATTTAAATTTTCTTAAACTTGCCTTTAAAAAAAAGTCCTAATGGAGAAAAGTCTTCAGTAGTTCATGGAAAAGGCCAAGGTAGAGATGAAAGTTCATGAAGGCAAAGGATGGGCTAAATCTGGAAGGATCCGAACTAGAAACAAAGGGCTCTGAGAGATACTCTAATTAGCTAGAGGTTGGGCTTTCAGATAATTCATTATTCATTCTACTGTGCTCTGAAAACCTGCTCCTTAGACTCCAGTTGTCACTGATGTCATCCAGCCCTGTATTAGAACTCATTGTTCAAATGTCTCTTTCTTCCAGTAGATTGTAAATGAAAACTCCTTGAGTTTTCTTGAGGGCAGAAGCTATTTCCTACTCGTGCCGGTAGCCTAGCATAATGCCTTTCCATCGACTTTCAGAGCAGGGAGAGACGTGGTGAGAGGATGTGGCAGATTACCCTGGCAGCAGTGGGTTGAAAGACTGGGACGGGATAAGGAGGAATAGGGAGGGAAGCCAATTAGGTATGCATTTCAGTATTCCAGAGCAGAATGGATAAGGGCTCAGAGAAATAAATCAACAAAATGTTAAGACCTAAATCTAGACGGCCACATGAATAAAATGGACATGGCCACACAGATGAATGTTTATGCAGTATTTCTTTGTCCTAGTCTCTTTTATTCATATGAAGTTCATAAAACCGTTGCCTATGGTAACATTCAGGGGAAAGCTGACCAGCATTTGGATGCATCTATCAGATCAAACATTGATGAGAGAGGCTGGTTTCTTTGTTCTACTGAGTTAGTTGTTCTAAATATAAACGAAACAGGTTTCTTAGAGCAATAGAAGTGACTAGAATGGATTCCAGGATCAGCAGTGTCCGTTCGACACCCCAAATAGGAGCAAGTTTGAAATAAATACAGCATAATCTGAAGGAGATAAATGTTTAAAACAATCCCAAATATTTTCCAATTTTTGTTGAATTTTAGGGTGTTGATTTCCCACTTTCTCTCATGATAGCACAATGTTGAATAGAAAGGGAAATGCATAATATAAGGAAGCATTAAAGAAACCTGAATGTATTTGAATGGGAGACACTTTGGAAATGGGCCCAGTATCTATTTTTAGAGATGACTGATGACATTTTCTACAGATTCAATCTTAAAAAGCAACACATGACCCACCCCTTTCACAAAATAAAGTTTCTTTCATTTTTTTTTAATTTAAAGATAACAGTTCTCATTTAAAAGTTCATCAATTTAGAAATTTTGGAAAAGAGAAAAAACTACACAGAAAGAAGGATGGAATCATGTCCATGATTTAATCTCTTAATGTAACCACTAGCAATATCCTCTAAATTTTTTCAAGTATTATTTATATGAACACATCTATGCACATTTTTTCATCCTTTTGGGTTTTGCTTAAATGTCCCTTCCTTAGAGAAGTCCTCCTTAACTTCTAATTTGTAATGTGGTTCCTTCCTTGTCTTCACTATTCCTTTCCACAGCACATGATGCTTTATAGAACTTAATAATTTTTAACAGTGATTGTGTATTTTTTAATGCCAGCATTATACATGAGGGTGGGATCATGATTGTTTTCTTCAGTTCCCTATCAAACATGCATACAGCACATTCTCAAGTTAAATATTTATTAATTTTCAGGTACTATGTTGCAGGAGTTTAAGGCAGCCAGATGGGTTTTCACCCTGCTGTGGAAGGCAGAATACTATATGTTACCTTACATAGTAAAAGCAACTTTACTAGTATAACTAAGTTAAGTATCTTGAGATGGGGAAATTATCCTGGATTATTTAGTCAGCCCAATGGAATCACAAAAGTCCTTATAAGAGGAAGGCAAGAGGGTCAAGGTCATACGAAGACAATGTGATGACAGAAGGAGAGGGAGAGAGGAAGAGAGAGGGGAATGGCTTTGAAGCTGGAAAATAAGACCATGAGCCAAGGAGTGTAGGTGACATCTAGAATCTGGAAAAGACAAAGAAACAGATTGTCCCCTAGAACTTTTATAAGGAACCGGCCCTGCAACCCATTTTAGACTCTGACCACCAGAACTATATGTGACAATACATTTGTGTGGCTTTAAATCACTACAGTGGTGGTCATTTGTTCCAGCAGCCTTGGGAAGCTAATCTGCCTGCTTTGCATATGAAAGGTCGCAGGAAAGTAAATCATCCTCTCTGGGCCTCAGTTTTCTCATCTCTAAAATGGAGAAGCGGGGCAGCTGCAGCCGTGGCGGAGACTCCGGCCGCCCGCGCCGCGCCACGACGGCGAGGAGGCGGCCTGGGAAGAGGAGCCCCCCGGTCTGGCGGGGACCCTGGCCCTGCTGCTGGACGAAGGCAGCAAGCATCTGCCGCAGGCCATCATCATCGGCGTGAAGAAGGGCGGCACGCGGGCTCTGCTGGGGTTCCTGCGCGTGCACCCCGACGTGCGCGCCGTGGGCGCCGAGCCCCACTGCTCCGACCGCAGCTACGACAAGGGCCTCGCCTGGTACCGTGAGGCACCAGTTGTCTTTAATACTTGAAAGAAAATTGAAGCGAAGGATCCAGTTACTCCTCTGAAAAATGAACGTTCTCCCCGCAAGCTTTGGCCACTGCTGCAGAGCATGAAACAAAGGGAGGAGCTCTTCTCAGCGTGGAGCTGGGAGATGGCCTTGGAATCCCGCCCTGAAAGCTCATCCTGGCTCCGCGACTTTGTGATAAGAATCTTCTCATCTGGAGTTGCCAGTTTCCATGTGTTAAAATAAACCCATGGTGGCGGGGGTGGGAGGCGTGGTGAAACCTTGGTGAAGTCAGTTAGCAATTTTACTAAGTTGGATCCGCTCTCTTTTATGGAATTCAGGTGTTCATTCCAAAGAACCTCTTCCCATCTTGTTCTTCAAACTGTGAATCTGTGCAGAGATGTACCTATGGGACCCTCTTGGGTACCCAGGAGGTGGGAAACAGAAAGCTTGTGGCCATTATTGTCTCGTAGACAAAGAAGAACTTAGGTTAAAAAAAAAAAAAAGAGCATTGGGGCACCTGGGTGGCTCAGTTGGTTAAGCGTCTGCCTTCAGCTCAGGTCATGATGCTGGGGTTCTGGGATCGAGCCCCGTGTTGGGCTCCCTGCTCAGCGGGGAGTCTGCTTCTCCCCCTGCTTGTGCTCTCTCTCTCTCTCTGCCAAATAAATAAATAAAACCTTTTAAAAAAACAAACATTTTGTCATATCCGTAAGATAAAATCAAGTCCATTCAGTTGCCTTGAAGCTTACTTTTTGCCTTTCTTCTAAGACAACTTAAGCCTCTTTTCGTCCCCCATACAGAAATTAAGAAAAAAAAAATAGCGTAAGCTCGTCTGTCTTAGAACTGACTTTGCAGGCAATGTTGGCACGTTTATCTATTTGAAAAGAGACCTTGAAACCCTAGTGCCTTCTTTAAAGCCTGGGTTCTCAAGCTGAACCACAGGGAGATGACAGATGGGATTAGGATGAAGTAAAACTTTTTTCTTGCTCTAACCATGAAAGGATCACTAAACCTGAGCATACAGATTTGGCTTGTGAGTTCTGAGAAACATCACTCCGTGTCCGACAGCTGGAAACTGAGTAACTCTGTGGTTCTCCAGGTCACTGGGGGAAGGTTCTGGAGTCCCCAGAAAAACATGCCAAGTCTTCCGTTTCTGGTCTTGAAGAGAGAACCTAATACAGTTCTGTAGATCTGCTTTTTTTTCCCCCTTTTATTGCCCCAGATAATAGATAGTGGGTCGGTAAACCCTCTCATTAGCATAAGGAAAGCAATTTGACATTAACTTGCTATTTTGTAGGAATGGATGTGTTTCTGATCTATAGATGTTTTGCTATTTTTGCAAGAGGGGAACACCAGATTTGGAAGAACAGAAGCCCTACAATACATTTTGTCTACTTTTATACATTTTTAATTTTTTTTCTATTCATGTCTAATAAATACAGTTGATCTTTGTTACCCCCCCCCCCAAAAAAATGGAGAAGCGGCACCTGCTACACAGCATAGTTTTATTTTATTTTATTTTTTATTTTTAGATTATTTATTTATTTATTTGAGAGATTGAGAATGAGAGACAGAGAGCATGAGAGGGAGGAGGGTCAGAGGGAGAAGCAGACTCCCTGCTGAGCAGGGAGCTCGATGCGGGACTCGATCCCGGGACTCCAGGATCACGACCTGAGCCGAAGGCAGTCGCTTAACCAACTGAGCCATCCAGGCGCCCCTACACAGCATAGTTTTAACCTGAAAATATATGCAAAGCAGGCAGAAAAGGGCTCAGCATGTCCAATGTCTCCATAAATATTAACTGTTGGTAAAAGTACAAATTACCAAGCAAATGTGAGATATGTCAATGACTCTTATCTATCTCAGATCACCAGGTTCTCATCGCATCACAGTTTTCACTTATATTGGGACAGTGGCCTCAGCCCGGCATAATAAAATGATAACAAGGTAGATCTTTTTAACATAATTGTTGTGAAACACAGGATGTTAGAGATGGTCTTGTGTTTGAATTGTGGCTCTTTAACTTCTTTTTATCCACAAGGAGAGAGATCACTTGCCCCACTTTCCCTGGGACAGTCCTAATTTGTAATTATTGACCCGGAATAATTAATAGTGCCCCTTTTACTCTCAGAAGTGTCGCAGTTTGCACAATAAATTATATGCTCACTCCATCTTGCACTTTGGATGGGTCATTTAATATATCTGAGACTTTATTATTCTTCTGTAAAATGCAATGACACTACCTCCCTACTGTAGGATACTGGGTGGATTGACATGAATGATGATCATGGCTCACAGTAGATGCTCACTCTGAACTTGTTTCCTCCCTTTTTAGTAATGACTGGGCACCTTAAAACCAAGGAGGGAGATGCAAACAGAGTGGGGTCCGTTGATGAGTTCGTATTGGCAGAAGGTATCTAAAAGCAGGGTTTAGCTGGAGATGGAAACACAGGCTCAATCAACTTGCCAGTGGCCTCAAGCTAGGAAGGACCACCAGAATCACAGAATCTCAGAAACAGAAAAGATCTTACTTAGTATCCAATCTAATCCACACTACCACCACACAGAAACCCTGCCACATCCCTGACAGAGCCATCTCCTGATGATCATCAGTAGTTCACGCCTATGGAGTGCTTATCATGTCTGGGACATCATGCCTTGCACCTTCCATGTATTACTTTAAATCATCTTTATGAGAGTTACAGAAGGTAAATGCCATGAACCTCACTGGGAAGACGAGATTTACAAGTTCTTGTAGTCAGGATCCTGTCTCTTGCCTCCTAATGAGTTTTTGGTGGCCGCATAGGATTTTGGTGAAAAAGTTCCAAACCTAGAATTTGTATCTGAAGAGCACAGAGCTCAAAATGTCCTTAAAACTCCTAAATAATTTACGGGGGAGAGGGTCTCATTGTAAAGGTTGCTTTAGTTTTGTGAATTTTATTCTGTAAATGTGCATTCCTACTTGTTAGTGGTTCCTCTCTTAGTCACCATGGAATGCTACAACATCTTGAAACATAGGAAGGTGCCCTGTGGTTCCTAAGCAGGGACAAAAATCACACATAAGAATTTTTTTTTTTTTTCAATACAATCAACTGGTTGTGGTTTCTGGGAGAATTTTTTTTTTTTCCTAATGGGAAATCCATAATGCGATGACTGGACAGTTGACAGAGCAACAGTGAGGTGTAGTGCAAAGTGTTGAGGGTTTTGCAGACAAGAAAACTTCATTCCGGTTGTTCTGAAATAACTCATGATGTGAGTGTGAACTAGTTATTTTACTATTTTGTGCCTTAGTTACCCCTTCTCTAAAATGAAAGCTTGGGGAGATTGTCACTAACAGCCTTTCAATTTTGCCCAGACTCTGATTCTCTGAAATATGGCCTAGATTCCTCACAAATTGTCACTTTGGCAACATAGCCTGGTGCTTAGAAAGCACTCAGGGCATTCGGAAGAATTCAGTATTATATTTCACAGATGGAAACTAATTGAAATTCTTTAGGTAGATCAAGTGTAACCACAAAAGCTTGCACAGGCCTGTAGCAGACCCTTAGCCCAGAACGGCTTCAGTCTGTCAACAGTACTGAGCATGTTGCAGTAAAGTCAGAAATCATCTGTCTATCTTAGGGTAAGTCATCACCCAGAGCAGGGTTTTGTTGGGTCAAGGACACCAGGTTGCTTACTCGGGGATGGATCATGCTTAGAACCTTGGAAATGAGACGAACTTTTCTGATTCCACAGAAAGCAACAGTCCCAGAAGGGAAGTGTGTTCATCGGCTGGACCCCACTGTGCCCTGCGATTTTGAAGACAGTTTCAGGTTTTAGCCTCTCCTCTCGGTCCACATCTCGAGCCCATACTTCCCCACAGTTTGAAGCAAACAACCGTGCACCTTTTCTAGCTCCCTTTTGCTGCTCGTCTCTCTTTTGTGGCATCTAATGTGAACTCTCCCTTGCCTGCTTATGCTTCATGGCTTTGGATTTATTCTTCCTTGTGTCTATTCCTGTTTCCTAAGTTCCAGTTCGATGACTTTTACCCAAGTAGCCAATCTGAAACTGCTCTCTCGACAGCAAAACATGGCCAACTCGTTAGCAAGACCCATCTCATTCTAATTATTCTTTGATCATAAGTGTTGTGCTCTGTCCCATGCTTGACGTTGGGGAGTTCATAAAAGATTCAGATACAACCTTCTACCTTCTACACAGAACTGACAAGCTACTGGAGGAGTAGACAGATAAACCACCCTTTATTTTCAGTGAGAATGACTGGTTTTACAGACCAGAGCTTCTTAAACTGTCTGTGCTGAAGATTAATTTTGGTTTTCTTTCCAGTGCATTGTACACAGATACTCTTGTCAAATACAAAATAGCACTTATGGATGTTGTGGCAATTTCAGATTATTGCAACAGTTTTTAAATGCTTATGCTCAATTTCTGCACTTTGTCCTTGCAAATGGGCAGTCAACAGTCAACAAACGCCCCCCTTCTGCAGACTACAATTTGAGGAACACCGTTAAAACAGCTTACATAAGATGCAGTTGGAAAACACATGAATGCTCAGCTCATCCTGGCTGGGGTGTGAGAGCAGTCTCCCAGAGAAACATGAGGACCCACTTTTTAGTTCCCTTCTTCCTCCATCTTTGCTTCCTTGAAGTTCAGTAACTACCTTCATCTTAGAAGTCTAGTTTCCATTTGCTTCCATCAGATTGCACTAGATCTGGTCACTTCCTCCCTTCCAGAACTCAGTTCTGTTCTCCTATTTAAATCATTTTTTTCCTCCTGTCCCTTACCCAGTCATGGCTGGTCCCTCTGTGGTGTCTTTTCCTTATACTCCCCATTGACTCCCGCACTTTCTACTTCAGAGCCTATAGTAACTGGGCAGTGGGGCAGATAGAGGACAGAACGCACCTTTCCTCTGTTACATTCCTGCAACATCTCCTCTTTGCACTGCCACTCAAGACCTGTGCCATCAAATTCCCACCTAATTGTCCAGTCACTTCCTCACAAAATCTCACCATGTTGGCAGCCCTGCATTGAAGTTGAATTATTGACTTTTTCAATCGGTTCTGGACGTGTGCACCTTCATATGCCTTCAGTCATGCTTTTTTTAACTTCTGCCTTAAAAATTCTCCTCCCTCTGGGCGCCTGGGTGGCTCAGTAGGTTAAGCTTCCGACTCTTGATTTTGGCTCAGGTCTGGATTTCAGGGTCGTGGAATCGAGCCCCAGGTCAGGCTCTGTGCTGAATGTGGAGCCTGCTTGGGATTCTCTCTCTGCCCCTCCCCCCATCCCTGGCTGGCATATTCTTTCTCTCTCAAAAAAAAATTATCTTCCTTCTTTACTAACTTTCCAGCCCCCTCACCTGCCCCACTGGCCCATCTCTGCAAAAAATAGCTATTCCTCAATGCCCAGCTTGAATACTATACCATATCTGACACCAAATCTCAGATATCACACCACAATTGAAATAATTATTCAATCTGCTAATTTCCTAATGTATTCCATGCTGCCTTTCTTCAGGCATTACAGACTGTCTCAAAACACGGTGGTTTGTAGGCACATCACCTACCATCCATTCCAGCTTTCTGAGGTCAGACTCAGTTCCTCACTCACTCTCTACTAGATGCCTAGCCTTGGTTTGACCCTCAGATAATTATTTACTTTTTCATTTGCCTACACAGAGTTTTCTGAACCTTCTACGTGCTGGCCATACCTTCCCAGCCTTCCAAGAACTCGCAGCGTATTGGCAGAAAGCAGATACATTAACAGGTAATTGTCAAGCTGGTTGGTCAGTACAAAGTGAGTGTTTTGCACTAGGTAATACAGAAGATGAAGGGCGGATGCCCAGCTCAGATTAAAGGTGTCCACGGTGCCCAGGGAGTCATTCTTCAAGAGGCAGCAGTTGAGAAGAGAATAAAAAGATAAGCAAGCCCAAGAAAGGCATGCGGGAGGGGGGCCCTGGGGAAAGTGTCCAGGCTGAGGGGTCAGCTGGACAAAGATTTTCAGGCCAGGAAACAGCAGTCCAGTGTACCTAGGAGGTGTGGACAGGTCATATCACTAAGAATAAAGATCGAGGGGTGGCTACTTAGGGAGGGGGAAGCGTATAAACTGACACATGGACAGAAGCAATGCTCCTTGCAAACAAAACAGTTTTACAAGCAAACATAAACCCTAAGAATACTGAAAAGTAAGTGAAGAATGATATATAATGCTAATATTCACAGAACCATATTGAATTACTGGTATTTTTACAGCTATCTGATTGCTTTTCCCATTGGGTTTGGCTCTCTGGTACAGTTCTGAGAGTCTAACTCTCGTTTACTCCCTGAGATTTCTTTGTATATTTCCAGGCAGTGGTAGTCCCCTTGTTGGGTATGGCTCAGAATCATTCAACCAACCATGTGTCTAAATAAACTGGATTGGATGGCACAGAGCGCTCCCCCACCCCCTTAAATTCACGTCGACCCTGACTCTCAGAATGTGAACTTATTTGGAAATAAGCCTTTACAGATGAAATCAGTTAAGATGAGCTCATACGGGATTCAGATGGGCTCCGAAATCATTTGGTGTCCCTAGAAGGAGAGAAAGATTTGGAAACAGAGGCAGACACACACACAGGGAAGACAGCCATGGAGGGAAGAGGCAGAGATTGCAACGATGCAGCTAAAAGCCATGCAATCCAAGGATTGCCAGCAACCACCGGAGGCTACAAAGCAAGGGGAAGATTCTCCCCTAGAGCCTTCAGAAAGAGCATGGCCTTCATGCCATTTGGATGTCAGACTTCTAGCCTCTAGAACTAAAGAAAGAAGGAATGTCCACAGCATTAGGCCACCCAGTTTATGGTGACATGTTATAGCCTCCCTAGGATACTAATATAACAACCTAAATCGATCAGATATAAACACTCTCTTTCTTAGTATGGCCTACTCTCCGAAATATCTTCTCCCTTCCAGTCTTAGACACTTCATTTCCACAGAGCACTCTGATGAATTTTATAGATCGGAGACATGGCCAGATTGTCTTAAAGGCCTATGAATTTATTCTTGTTCTCTTAATCCACTAAAATTAGGTAAATGAGTCTCATTTAATTTAAAAAAAAATGGGTTTCAACACATTTTCTGAGTACAAAACTTTTAAGCTCTTTGTACATATGGATCGTCCTCATATAAAGTAGTTCCAAGTTCAGGAGATACTTGTTACATTCAACCCAAGGTGCTATCTCCCAAGGCATACTGCTTAATTGATTAAGAACAAGTAACTTGTATAGAGAAAATATCCAGGTGTATGGGGAAAAAAAAATACACACACACACACACACACACATTTCACTAGTGTATCTTCTTTGGTAGAGTTGAAGGTTTTAATGATCCAGTATATCTTGGAACTGTGCCTCAACACTGAATTGGTTCTTTCCTGAAAAATAGGTTGTTATTACTCCTCTTTGTGATAATTAGATAGGTGGCCACCATGTGTATTTACAGGGACATTTGAGATGATTACACTTCTCTTTAAATGTTTCTGCCTACTGTTGAGAATACCGCTTTAGCATTTATTTCATCTGACAAATATGGGAAGCCATTGGTCAGAAGGTGAGGGAGAGGGTAGTGTGGCACTTGGTGTTGCAATGATACTAATAATTTGTGGCCTCTCTGGTCCATTTATCTCTAGTGTTCAAACCTTGGGGCACAGATGCCCGACTTTCCCAATTGTGGTCAATGTCAAGACACAGATAAGTACATGCATTCAATCAGAGGGAGAAAGAGAGCTGCCTGATAGACAAGGGCACACTTAAAGAATATGAGCAGGTTAATAATGCTCTCTTCAGTGAGATGAAATTACCTGTTTTTTACCCCAATGCTTGTATTTGACAAGGGGCCTTGATCTACCGTTACTGATAAATTGCTGGGTAGAATGAATGCCTGTGTTCACACCCTGTCATCTGTTGGAGATATTATTTTTGTTCTTTTCCTGGTAAGTACAGGTACAGATTTCCTAACAAGGCTTTAACTTCAGTGGTGTAAATCTTCAGAGTCACTTTGGAGGAGCTGTACCCACAGAATAACAATGCAGTTGACTCGTTGAATTGCACAATCAGACTGATGATAAATAATATTTTGATAAAGACAATATTTTAATCTATTTATAAAATAGTTCTTTATCAACTACTATATTATAGATAAGGAAGGAGAATTTAGTAAAAGGAATTAGGTGACAGTTGGTAATAATGGTTGTCTATGGGACATGTGTCTTATAAGCAAAATATATCCAAATTGAAGAACTATTTCTTATATATAATTCAAGGGGGCAGTTGGCTGGCTCGTTGGTAGGGCATGTGACTCTTGGTCTTGGGGTTGTGAATTCGAGCCCCATGTTGGGTGTAGAGATTACTTAAAAATAAAATCTTAAAAAAAAAGATACTTATATATCATTTGACAGTTTTTTATGCTTACCTATTATGAGTGAAATATCTTATTCAATAAATTATTATTAAGAACTTACTCTGTATTAGGCACTGCTCTAGATCTGGAGTTAATTGTTGAAGGAATAGAGGGATTTCTTTCTTTTATTTATTTATGAATTCATTCATTCATATAGTCACTCAAAAGTGTTCTTGGAGCATATATGCCGTGCAAAGCATTGGGTTAAGAGTTATTCCTTGTCTTCAGGGAAACTCCTCAGCCTAGCAGAGAAGGTGCATAAGAAGATAATTGGTTAAAATGCAATATGATAGCAATATATATAATATATGAGGTCTGGTCATAGAGAGAATGAGGTAATTAGCTCCAGAGGAATGTGGGAAGGCTTGAAGGGGGCAAGGAAGGTACAGAGAGTTCACTGAGGAGACAGCTCTTCACCTGGAATTTGAAAGATAATTAGAAATTCTCTAAAAAGAACATTCAAGACAAAAGACATTCCAGTGAGATGAGAAAAATGTGAGCAGTGAAGGAGAAAAAGGAAAGAGAAAATTAGGTAACTAAGTAGTTTGATCTCACTGATTAGGAAGGCATGAAGCAAAAAGGCATGCAAAACAGAAAAAGAGATAGGCAAAGGTCAAGTAAGATGAAGACTGAAAATATTCCAATGAGTTTGGGATTAAGGAAGTCACTGGTAACCTGACAGGTTTATTTCAGTGCAGTGGGGGAAGGAAGCTAGAATATAATGGGTTCTGAGGGTGTGTGTCCCAGAGGACAGGGCCTCACTCAACATACCCGAACACAGATGGTGCTTAGCAAGTATTTCCTTTTTCTCATTCACTGCTCACATTTTCCTCATCTCACTGGAATGTCTTTTGTCTTAGATGTTCTTTTAGCAAATTTCTAATTATCTTTCAAATTCCAGGTGAAGCCTTGTCTCCTACGACTGAATGGATACATTCATAATATGTAATGTAAATACAAGAAAGGAGAGAGTACAAGCTTTCAGGCAAGAGGGCCATGACTGAGGGAGGTTAATGCTGACAGAGCAAGAGCCCAGGTAAGGGGGGGCTAGAGGGAATCAAAAGAACTGGTATAGGGATGAGCCTCAAAGCAGCTTGTCAGGCAGGTCAGCATCAAGAAATGTGTATGGGGGGTGGGGCTGGGTGGCTCAGTCAGTTAAGCATCCAACTCTTGATTTCGGCTCAGGTCGTGATCTCATGGGTCGTTGGATCAAGCCCCATGTCAGGCTCCATGCTCAGCTTGGAGTCTGTTTGGGACTCTCTCTCTCCACTCCCCTGCTCATGCATGCTTTCTCTCTCTCTCTCTCAAATAAATAAATAAATCTTTAAAAAACAAATAAATGTGTATGGGGCACTTCTATGTTCTGAGGACTGTATGATTCCTCACAGAGATTCACAAATGTAATTCAGAATCCTCCTGTCTCTTGTCAATAGGCTTTTTGACTTCAGCCTTTTAAAAATTATTATTACACACACACACACACCTTACACAAAAGTTTTACCAAACTTATACTTAATAATATACTTTTACTTACTATATATCATGCACTGTGATTATTTGTATCTTATTCCATTTTATTTAAAAATATCTGGTTCAGACCTACAAAAATCATTACCATTGCAAGGGTTATTAAACTTGTTTTGTACCATGGACATCATGGTAGTCTGGTAAAGCCTATGCATACCTCAGAAACATGTTTGAATATATAGAATAAGATATAAGGTTATAAAGTAAATCAGCTCTATTACAATAGAGTTATCAACATATTAAAGACACACTAGCAACAGATCTAATAATTACTATAATTTCAAAGTAGTAAAGAACATAAAAAGCATTTCGAGATATCCACATTATAATGGGATATGAAATACATTAAATTCTATTGGCTATGAAGTCACATATGCTGCTAATAATACTGCAATTTGTTGTCTGCATTTATAAGTAAACGAGGGGCGGCTGGGTGGCTCAGTCAGTTGAGCGTCCCACTCTTGATTTCAGCTCAGGTCATGATCTCAGGGTCTTGGGACTGAGCTCCGGGTGGGGCTCTGCACTCAGCGTCTGCTTGAGGTTCTTCCTCTCCCTCCCTTTGCCTCTTCCCCCTCCCCCACATGCTCTTGCTTCCTCTCTCTCTAAAATAAATCTTTTAAAAAATGTATAATTAAATGAAATATTAACTTCCTGTTCGGGTTAATGAAAATATATCTAAAATATTCTTTTTATCTAGGTTCCCGGAGCCCCTGAATGCTCTGGCCCACCTACTCCAGGTTAAGATCCCTATGCTAATGGCGGTTGGAGAGCTGACTGCTGTCTCTCCCTCTCTCTCTGCCTCATTTCCTCCATTCTTATCCTCACACACCCTGTTCTAGTTTTATCAGCCTTCTTGCCTCTTGCCAAACACATAGGGAGGGCATGCATGCTTCTGTCCCAGGGCCTTTACATTTTCCCATGTTCTCCTCCATCCATAGCATTCTCCTATTTATGGAGTGCTCCTTCATTGTGCTCAGGTCTCTGATCAAATGTTCCTCCTCAGGGACCTCATTCTGACAGGCCTAGAATAGTGTTCCCCCATCATCCTCCATTTCTTTAACCTGCTTTATCTATTTTCACAACATTCATTTACCTAGCAATATATCATAGATCTATTTGCCTATTAGAATGTAAGTTCTATGAAGCAGGGATTTCTCCATCTTAACAACTTCACAGTGACTGGCACGCAGCATGCTCGGTTAATATTTGTTGAAACAGGTAATTTCAACAAGCTATGGTGGTGCTTAGAGGTGGTGCATATCCAATGTGCTGGGGGCTCGGAGAGGAGGGCAACTTAGGGGAGGAGGTATTGTCAACATACTGTCTTAATATCAGCAGAGACTGAAGGGAAGAAGAAAATTAAACATTTCACTTGGAAAGATGTTTAGGTTTCAATCCAGATAGCCTAAAGTCATGTTTAATGAAAATAACTGGCTTTTTCAGTCATACTTTAAAGGTCTTGATTTTGCATTTTCTCTTTACTTTCTAAGCTCCACATTAATTGAGGATTTTTTAAGAAGCAACACAAAGTAGGCATAATAAATAACACAGATGGAAATGTGGATTTCAAGGGTTTCAAAAGAGGAGTGCTCCTATCAAAGAGCTGGGCAGGTGGGACTGCCTTTGTACCTATATAACCACATTACTTTTCATAAGGCAAATTTGATTCATTTTTCCATTATAATACATTATAACCATTCAAATCTATTAAGAGGGAAATGTAACATTTGAATCTTAACCAGCAAATCATTGATTCCACTGACTTTTTTTCCTTACTGAAATGGTTTTTCTCCTCATTCAAATTCTTATATTAACCAGACTTGAGACAGGCATGGTTTTATGCTGATTGAAAGAGAGTTTCAAGATAAAATGTCAGCAAGCTTTATCTGAAAATGCCAGATACAGTAAGTTATACGTGGTACTGAAAATCAGAAATTGACATAATTTTAATTAGCTTCCAGTTAGCAAACCCATATCTAAAAAATGGTCATTAAGTTTGCGCTTTAAGATATGCATTCATTGGTGTACATTTTTCTCTAAATTATGCCCCTTTGTCCTTCAAGAGCATTCCGGAAAACCATGAGGATGCACATATGCAAAGAAAAATCCCTGATGCCATATACAAAACAAAAACTCAGCACATAATTTATTACATACTAAAAATGTAGATATTCAAAGGGTCAGAGAAAGATAACAATCCTTTCATTCATTTATGCTACCAATATTATTTGAGATCAGAACGATGCTCTCTGCTGTGTTGGGTGCTGGAAATACAAAGGGAAGAAATTAGACAAGGTACCTGTCTCATGGACTTTACCTTCTAACAAGGAAATAGATATAAACAAGCACATGAATGAGTGCACATCCTTACGAGTGTTATGAAGACAATAAAATGGATAATAAAGGGATTTGATCCACATAGATCTTCAAAGTCCCTTAGAGTAAAGGCAATTAAAATTTAATTCCTGGTCCTACCATGCCATCACACTTCAAAAGTAGCAGCAAGAAAAATTCCCACATTCCTTTACAGAGTCAGGCCAAGTGCAACACACAATAGATCCCATGGAGCAAAAGTTACTTTCTAAAATTCAGTCTCTCCCAGCGAATTACTCTTTCCAATAAAATTATTCACCAACAGGATTTTCCAAATGTCATTTATCCCCCCCACCCCTTTTTAAGATTTTATTTATTTATTTGAGAGAGAGAGAGAGAATGAGCAGGGGGGAGGGGCAGAGGGAGAAGACTCCCTACTGAGCAGGGAACCCAACGTGGGGCTCCATCCCAGGACCCTGAGATCATGACCTGAGCTGATGGCAGATGCTCATTTATCCCCTTTTGTCTGTTGTTGCTTTACTGTCCTTAGCCTAAAGCTATGTTGCTTTGTCTGAAAAACCCCAGGTTTGTAAATTGTGGTACAGTAAATCAGGAAAGGCTTCCTGGCTTCCATGTAAGTCTGGAAGGTGATGGCAGATAAATAGGAGTATAGGGGCTTCTAAAGGAAGAGCAACTGGGGAATCAAAAGTGAGAGTGGATGAAAAATCACTTCCCAATGGAGTAGCCACCTCCAAAATGCCTTCCCCCTTGGATCCTTATAGTGCAAGAATGCATCTTAGAGACAGCGATCTCTTGAATCATTGTTGAGACATTTTTCCCTTAAAATCACATGCTTGCTTTAATATGATTTTTCTTGTCAAAGTCTACCCAAAGGAAATGACAACATATGCAATCAGATATGTATCCACAAAGATCTTCCTCTCGTTGTTATTTATAACAGTGAAAAATTGAAAATAAGAATCTAAATAGGCCACGGTAAGGACCTGGTTAGATTAAATCAATGTATATACTTACAGGCTGATATATGAGGAATAGTATAGAGCTATTACAAGTGATGTCGCCAAAGAATATTTAATGACATGAGAGAGTGTGGGTGATATACAGTTAGATGAAAATTGAAAGACATTTTATATATGGTATGTGCAGTGCAATCTAAATTGTGTGTATGCTCAAAGAAAAATTACTCAGCATATATATATAACCAAAACTTAATAATGGTAAACTGAGTAGTTTGAAAAACACACAACTTTTTATTCATGCCTTCCCAAATTTTTCTAAAGCAAGCATGAGTTACCTTTTATAATCAGGATACATTATTTTGTAAAAGCCTCTCCTTTTGAATGATGAACACTTGAAGAGCCAACAGATTCATTCCCTGACACTTAAATGGGGGGGGTGAGAGTCAAGTTAAAGGCTTATGGTTGAGTCTTCAGGTCAAACAGATAAGGACCAAAGGCAGAAGTACAGAATAAAGCTTCTAACAAACTCCAATCATCGCAGAGGAGTAAGCCAGATGGAGTAAGAGGGGTTCTGTCAAGAAATGACATGAATGAATCAGAGAGGCCTTGGAAATTAGCCAGTGGGCTTTTATTTATGTGGGAAGAAATTCATGAGGATTTGTCACTCTCTGGAATGGGCTGGGGTTTTGTATTTGTCTTGGTTTCAGCTCCACAAGGGGCCTTGAGTTACCAACTAGAAGCCACAGGGATTGAGCTGTAGGCTTCCCACCACAGAGTCAATAGAAGATATGGTGCAGAGCATTTAGCCACTAAAACTGCGGTCTGTTCATCTGTATTGTGGGCATAGGAATGACTTCCCTGACTTCTTCACTTCTCAGGATTGTTGGGAGTCCATCATAGATAAAAAGCCAACAACTAACCAAACAATCCTGTGTAAGAAAAACCTTTGCAATTGATAAACACTATACTTAGGTGACACTGTGAGCAAATACTGCACTGTTTTTGAGACTCTGCCCCTGTGATATCATCTGTAGAATGGGGATAATAATCGTTACCACCTCATAGGTTGTTACAATGATTAAATGTGTTTATGTATATAAAATACTGAGCAGAATGTCTAACATGTTTAGTGCTTATAGTCATTATTACTGTTTTTTTTTAAGATTTTTTATTTTTTGAGAGAGAGTCAGAGAGCTTAAGGAGGGGAGCTGCAGAGGGAGAGGAGAAGCAGACTCCCCACTGAGCAAGGAGCCCAATACGGGCCTTGATCCAGAACCCTGGGATCATGACCTGAGCCAAAGACAGATGCTTAACCAACCGGGCCACCCAGGTGCCCTAGTCATTATTATTATTGTTAACCTACATCGATATCATAACCATTATTTGTGAAGAATGTGTCACTTTCCTCAAGGTGATTCATAGAAGTAAGTTACTGGTACTTTCCTCAGCTGTATTTATTTTTAAAAGATTTTATTTATTTATTTGACAGAGAAAGACACAGCGAGAGAGGGAACACAAACGGGGAGTGGGAGAGGGAGAAGCAGACTCCCTGCCGAGCAGGGAGCCCGACGCGGGACTCGATCCCGGGACTCCAGGATCATGACCTGAGCCGAAGGCAGTCGCTTAACCAACTGAGCCACCCAGGCGCCCCTCAGCTATATTTATTCTCTGAGCAAAAATAACTGCTTGATAATAGAGACCACTCTATATGATATAAGGTATAAGAGTATTTTCACTAATGGTAATAATAAAAAATATAATGATGATTTAAAAATAGAGATCTATTTAGTTATTTCAGGAACTTTTATAGAATAGCTTTACATGTAGGTCAAAGAGTTATTTTTACTGTCTAAAGTAAAAATAATGGAAAAAATTTATATTTCTGTGGAAATGTCATTATTTATTTACTCACAAATTCTAGGCAAATGGCATTGTGCATGAAACCTACAAATGAGTTTGCTAAGAAAGTAGGTTGGCTTCCTTGTCACTGGGACTATCCCCAACACATCCCAGAGTCGTTGGAACCTGGGACTCTCAGAGTTAGAATGGGTTATGGGAGTCATCGATCAACCTTTTTATGAGAGCCTCACATGGACGAATCCAGGAACTAGAAACTCTCCACCTATAATTAATAGTCGCCTTAAATACTTTCTGCAGTGCAGGAAACAACACAAAAGCAAACACAGTCAAATCCTTTACTCTGGTCCTCAGCAACTGGTTTTATAAACCTGTTTATATCTTTTCATTGTCTGAGCATAAAATATTACTGAGGATATAAAGCCCAAATCAAAACCGAAACTAAAATCCTGTTCTTTAGAGTGCTTTAGTGCATGAATAGCTAGAGGCTTTTTTTTTTTTTTTAAAGATTTTATTTATTTATTTGAGAGAGAGAGAGCACATGAGAGAGGGGAGGGTCAGAGGGAGAAGCAGACTCCCTGCTGAGCAGGGAGCCCGATGTGGGACTCGATCCAGGGACTCCAGGATCATGACCTGAGCCGAAGGCAGTCGCTTAACCAACTGAACCACCCAGGCGCCCCCGCTAGAGGCTTTATTGGTTGGAGATCACTGGTCGGTTTTTGGGAGGAAATGACATGTGCCAAGCCTCATGGACCAGGAGGATAGACTTCACTGCATATTTACTGAATTCACTGACATATGGAGAGCTTTAGCAAGTTGTATAACATGGATGAATTGTTAACAAGGCGACTACTTGCTGAAATGGCTTTCTATGGCAGAAAGAAATTTTCATTGGCCCATTTAGTTAGCTCAATAATTTAATAAAAAGTTCATCTTCATTTTTCATTCATTTTTCTTAATTGTGGAAGATGACCAAATACTGGCAGTTTCCCTCTGTACCACTCCACCCAAACCAGGTATTAATGGCTAGAGACCGAAGCCACTTCTAAAATAGCTTCCTTATAAATTGTTCAGTAATCTGAATCCTTCTCTTTGCTTTTTGGATAGACAAATGTTTACTAGTCACAATGCTCCACCACAATGACATATAGCTCACATTTGTATTTCTACCAGCAGAAAGATGGAGTTTGGGAAGAAGCCATTTGTGATCGCCTATGTATCTCTTCTATTTATAATACTGAATATAAACATACTAATCCCACAGAGAGGAAAATGTCTTTCCGGTTGAATTCCCTATCAAACTGAGACATAGAATATTAATTCTGCACTAATGTTGATGATTTCTGATTCTAAAAATATTCCATTTAATGCATCATGAAATACTTAAGTTTGAGGTTAGTTGAAACTACTAGAATATTTTTCAACTTTTAGAACAAATGCTTTATTAAAATGCACATTTAAATGAGACACATCTCTGAGACCTGTTTCTTTAAGTTGCTAAGTCCTCATAACAATAATTAAAGCTTCCATCTCATTACTTATAAGAGGACAAATTGAATATTGTTTATGCCTCACTAAAATTCAAATGTATTTTAGAAAAAAAAGTTCTTCAATGTTACTGAATCAAAAGTTAGCATAGATTGATAATTGGCCCATATTTATTCCATGAAGGCTATTTCCAAATAAAGGATAAGATGGATGGAAAGAGAAACAAACACTTTCCTCTCCTATATGAATAAAAAAAGGGGGCACTGCAATCAGTGGGATGAAGACTGGGTCTGAAATCTCACATTTGTGACTTATAAGCTACTTGACCTCGTTTTTTTAATTATTATTAAATGTGGCCACTAATATTATTTATTATGTTTCTGTGAGGTTAAAATGAGAAAATAAATGTCATTTCCTTGTCTTTGTCTAGGCAATGAGGGATAGACTGGTTTTCTGAAGTGCCACTCTTCTCCCCGGTCTTCCTTGACTGCCCTGACTACACCTCACTGCTTTCACTATACACATTTCACAGCACTTGGATTAATTATAATTACTCATTTGTTTCTATTCATTCCTAATTTAGGTAAGCAAATAGATATCACAAATTCATGGAGCTTTAAGTGTAAGCTCTATGAATACAATGCTTTCCTTTGCTTTGCTTTGGCCCCTTATTTCTGCTCATTTTTGTATGTTCCATGGTTTTATGACATCTTCGTATAGTGTATGCTTAATTAATCATGTGTTCCATGGACAAACATGCAGAATCCCTGTAAACCATGTGTGATAAGTTTTTGAGGAAAGAATAATGTCCAAAATGAGTAATAGGGGTCAGATGAGAAGTAGAATATGTCAGAGCTGAAACTGCAAATTCAAAAGAAGCAACTGAGGACCCACCAAGAATAAAAGGGCCTGAAGAAGCCATGGGGCAGACAGATGCTTCACATGGTCCTCCTTGACCCCAACCTGCTAAAATTTTTGCTGTTGTGTAATCTTCTCCCCTGAGTTTGAGCAGGGCCTGTGACTTGATTGTAACCAAGGGGATGTGGCAAAGGTGAGGAAATGCACATGATTACATTATATAGCACTGTAGTGTCTGTGTTGCTAGAGTCTCTCTCCCTCTCTCTCTTTCTCTGTCATTGGCTGTGAAGAAGCAAGCTGCCATGAATTCTATAGTGACAAGGAATCAAATGCTGTCAGCCATCATTTGAGCAGTGAAACAGCTCTTTCCCCAGTCAAACTCCAGTTGAGAACTCACCCCTGGCCAACATCTTGATTGCTGCCTTGTGAGACTCTAAGCAAAGGACCCCTCTAAGCTGTACTCAGACAAGTTTTGCATACAGTCATTAATTGGGTTTCTCTGAACATCTGGTGGTTCACTAGTTATTGCCTAGCCTGCCCAAAGCCTTGATAACTGGACCATTTCCAAATGCTATTTTTGTGTGCGTGCGTGTGTGTGTGTGTGTGTGTGTTGTTTTGTTTTGTTTTGTTTTTTAGCTAGGCAAATGGTATGGTAATGGTATATATGAGCTTATGTCCTTCTCTCTTTCATAGGAGAGCTCAAGTATCTAATTTACCTTCTGGGATTAATCTACCCCTATTATAGATGTTAACGGAATGGAGTCCAGTTGAGAGGTGGGGAGCTCAGCAGTTCTTGATGTCATGTACCATTTTGACAGGCTTAATGCAGGCCAGGCACAGTACAAGGACTTTATATATATTATCTCATTTATCTAAAAAGTCACTCTATGGAATAGGTACTATTATTGTTCAAATTCATCTGGAAAACTGATGTGCCAACAGGTTAAACAACTTGCAAAGTCACACATCCATTACATGGTTGAGGGTGATTGGAATCTGAATAAAATAATTTTAAAGTCAATGCTTTTGCTATTGTATCTCCACCGATAATGCCAACACAAGTGGTCAATGAGTAAAAAATCTAGTAAGTACCATATACTTTGTCCATACAACACTGAACAATCTAATGGACAAATTTTCTTTTCAGTTTAGACTAAAAAACTCAACTTTCTTTTAATTCTAGGGTAGAAATGACTAGTTTTTCTGACATATGTAACAGCCAACTCAGTAGAAAGAAAGAGGCTGAAAATTTCAATCCTAGGGGTAATTATACTATTAAATTGGGTATGCTTCCAACATGGTAATGTATACACATGTATTGAAAAGAGACTTAGATAAGAAAAAGCTGACAGAAAAAAAAAAAAAGCCTATAGTTTGAAATGGAAGTGTCAAAGGTCAAAGTAGCAGCCCATGTCATTACAAACTAGTGATGGTATTAGGGATACAGTGAGTTGGAGGAAGATGAAGTCAATGGTGTGTATGTCAGCATTGAGTCTCTTGCCTTCCAACTTTGCAGACAGACTAAATTTCAAATACTTTCTCCCCATCCTTTTAACTTTGTGAACTTTGGCAAATAAAAATCATTTTAAGGTTTATTTTCTTGACCTTGTAAAGACCGGCAAAAAGATTAAATGAAATACTGTATATCAAGTATCTAGCAGAGTGTTTAGAACAGAGTAGGCACCTATAAATTATCACTTTTCCTTTGCTTCCCCTTTTATGGATTCTTTGCTCATAGAGGATTTTCAAAGAACAGGGACTGGGGACAATTCTTTTAGGGATAACTAACCACAATGGCTCCAGAGATACATCTAATTGAGGGTGACAGTGAATGCCTCCTATGTATTAGACACTGTGCCAAATACTTTGCATGTCCAATAATAATTAAGCCTCCTAGCAAACTTGTGAGAGAAATGCTACTTTAACCATCTTACAGACAATGAAGTTGAACTACAATAAGATTATGTGACTTGTCCAAGATTAACTTGTCTGATAAATTGTGGCACTTGACCATGAACATTTTTCTGTGCTGAGAGACCTCAGCCTCGGTACAGTAATAAAGAACAACAGTTAGCCTTAATCAAGGTAACTACAACCACCCTCGATCCTCGAATCTGTGTCCTCCCTCTTGACAGTGAAGCATGAAATAATCTAGGATTTCTTTTCAGGTAACAGTTATCTTCCCCTTTGATCCAATATCCACTCCCCCCGTCCAAATATGTTGTTCTTCTCTGAGTTAAATACATTAATATGATAGGATGACTTGTAAGTGTTCATTTAGAATATGCACAATATCTTTATTTAAATTTGATCACTCTTCAAATCAGCATGGTGTCTCAAAATGTAGCAACATTTTGGTAATGAAAAACTGCGCCAATAACATGGGTTATGTTAAGACTTGTGCAATATTTTTCTATGGAAGAATTTGTTTCCCCCTTTGAAATATTCAATAAGCCTACAGTCAGTGGTTTAATTATTTTATGCAAGCATAATAGCTTCTCGATAACCGAGAGCTCTGCCTTGTGACAAAGCTGGTGTCTGTATATTTTTCAATAAGGAAAGGTTCAGAGTGGTGATTTCTTGATTTCCCTTAAGGCTTTTTAGTAGAGATCTTATCCAAGCAACACATTTTCTAAAAGTGTAAAGGGAACAGTAAATTGTTTGGAAAGGCTGAAGCATCTCATTCCTTTCTTGCATTTTTATTCTCCAGGAATATTTCTCTGTAAGACCACAGGTGGTCACAAAAGCATCTAGACAATTACACTCTTTGTTCAAAATCCCAATACTGTTAAAAAATATTAACATATGCATAAAAATGCTGACGATCATAATGAAAATAGCAAACAGCAATTATATGGACTTGGAAAGTTCTATGTAGTATGAAATTTCTTCCCTGTAGTTATAATGTGGTTCATTTTTTATTCTGCCCTGAAACTTCCATCTGAGATAATGACAATGAGTGATGTGTGCAGGTGGATACCTAATCTTTCCAGGAAGCGTCGGTCACCAAAAATGCCTGTCCCGTGAATCAACAACTTACTATTTTGCTGAATTTGACCACTGGTTTTCCAGGAGCAATGTGTTAAGACACAAAATTTGATACTCACCTCTCTAACAAGAGTGACAGTTATATAAAAATAGACCTGGTCTTTATAATTTTTTTAAAAATTAGATTTTTTCATGGATTATAAATGTAAATAGACCCTAATTTTTTGGCTGACAATCTTATGGAATGGAGAATTAATCTGAACTGTGATTCAGAATTAATTGTTTGGCTTTGAAAAGAAAAAAAAAATCGATATTCAGCAAACACTCTAGGAGATTCTGATCCAGTAGGTACTTTATGCTGGGGCTTGAGAAGTTGTGTTTTTTGTTTCAAATCTCCTCAGGAAATAGTAGCAATATAGATCTAGCATATGTTAAAACATATGACTATATATAATATGTATTATAAACATGTATTATATTCAAAATTCCCCCGTGCTATGAATCAATAATGATATTGTGACCCTGACAGAAAACTCAATTCAGGCAGTTGACGGTACTAAATCGAAAACATCCATCTTCCCCTGTTGGCAGATACTTTTCTTTTTTAAAGTAACTATTATATTTTTCCCTTGTGATGAAAGGGTAGGGGGGTGTCAGGGCCAATGGTGGGGACACTGGCAGTCTAGAGCCTTGAGTCTCAACCTAAAAGACTGAAGGATAAGCCTTGGACACAACACTTAACCTCTCTGCGTTTTGGCTTTCCTATCATCTGTGAGATGAGAATAATGCTTGCCATCTACCCCACAAAGGGGTTGAAAGGGACTATGAGAAAGTCCACGGAAAGCACTTTGAACTCCTCAGAAGTAAGCTTTTACCGAAGTACAAAGCCTCGCATCAAAGGAGGCGCTCGTACCTTTCTGAGACATCAATGCGTGGTTCAGGGATAGGATAATACATAGGGCTGACACTGAGTGTTCCTTTTCATTAAAATAATTGCCACAGCAATTCCTTTTCTTTTTTACCTGGATATTATTCACATGCAGTCTTGACAAATCCCAACACCCCTTCTCAGATCACTGCAAGGGGTCTCTGAGGCTCATTTTTGGCTCATTCAACTGCATTATTCCGCTGACAGGTATAAAATGTGTTACCCCCTACCTCTCTCTTCAGGCGTTGCTAGAAAGCAATCTTCTGAAGAGAGAAAGGTAGAATACATTCCAGGAGGTCATTTATGACTCCGTGTGCTATGGTCACATTTGAGGCAGGACAGAGCTAATTCACTCACACCAATTGTTCACTCCAACCTGTTCTGGAATCATAGCTCTTTCTCCAGCTATCCAACCTACATTATCGAGTACCCCTGTGTACTAAGCCCTTTAGAGGAATGTGTCGTAAGTCTTAGAAAAGGAACTTGCCTGCTAAATCGTGTGTGGATTACACAGCGATTCAAATCTTTCTTCAAATCCACATCTTGAACAGAGGTTCTCAGTACTGACTCCATATTACAATTGCACGAATGATTTCCACCAGGTAGGTTAAATTAGAATCTCTGAGGCTGATGCCTCTGCAGAGTATATATAGGTGGAAATTTAAGAGTTTCCACACATATATACTCATAGCAGCGCTATTCACAACAGTCAAATGGTGAGAACAGCCCAAACGTCCATCAATGGATGAATGGCTAAGCAAACTGTGGTATATGCATCCAGTGGAATATTATTCAGACATAAAAAGGAATCAAGTACCGACACACGTTACAACATGGATGAACCTCAAAAACGTCATGCTAAGTGAAAGAAACCAGACGCAGAATTTCACATATTGCATGATTCATTTATATGAAATACCCAGAATCGTCACATTCGTAGAGACAGAATGCAGACTCGTCATTGCCAAGGGCAGGAGAGAGGGGAATATGGGGAAGAATATGGTACTGGTTTTCCTTTTGAGGTGATGAAAATGTTTTGGAACACGGTAGAAATGGTGGGTATACAACATTGTAAATGCAAGTGAATGAAGCAATGAATGAATAAATGGATGGTTTTCCAGGTATTTCCTAATACGCCTGATCTAGAGGGTCAAACATGACTATCATACCAGTACTGCTGCAGTTATAAAGGGCTGGCTCCTTCCTGTGCAACTCTTACCAATCCCCACTCCATTTCTCAAGATTCTTCTCAGCACAACTCATGCATCGCCGGTTAAGAGCATCAGCTAGAGCGTCAGCTTGTTACAAATGCATACCCCCAGCCCTCACTGTAGACCTCCAGACCCAGAATCTCACAGGGGGACATAGGACAGGATTATGTGTTTACAATCATTTTCCCAAGGTAATCTTAAGTTTTCAAATGATGTCTAAGACCCTCTTTGGACTTTTCTTTACTCATCCCTGTCAATCATTTTTTGAGCTTTTCTCTTGATCCAGTTTCTCTGGTAACGGTTAAATATATATTATCTCTTTTAATATTTACAAGTCACAGCAATCCTCTTTCACAGGAGAGGAAATTAAGGTGGAGAGAACGGAAATGATTCACTCAAATTTACACATTTACCAAAGGGCAAAAACCAGTAACCAAAGTGGTTTATTTATAATAACCAAAGGTTTATTTTTCTTAAAAACTCTTTAGGACTTTATTCCGTGACATTCACCTCATCCCCTCCAATTATCAGGTCCTGGCCTCTCATTATCCCAGTGCCTCTGTCTTCCTGTAGGTCCCTTGAATGCTCTGTACCCTTAACCCACTCCTGGACTCATCAACAAATGAACCACCATTTCCAAGCATCTTTTCCAGAAGCTTCCAGGCCTTTCTGACTTCACAGTAAGCAGACTCCTTGCTGTTGCTCCCTCACATCTTACTGAGACTGGGCCAGGCTTGGATGAGCTCCTCTCTCCTGCCCTGTGCACTGCCTCACCTCCTGGCTCCCACCTCTGTCCAGCTTTCCCACAACTATGGAGGGAGAGGCAGATATTTTGGGACCCCAGCCCTTCGCATTGCCTGGCACTCTCCCTCCCAAACTCATGCCCCCAACCTGGACTTTACCCGCCCCCCCACTAGCAATAATCTCACCTTTGCTCAAATATGTTTAAATTCCACCCCCATATCCAAGTAATAATAACATCTGAGTTTGGGGCGCCTGGGTGGCTCAGTTGGTTAAGCGACTGCCTTCAGCTCAGGTCATGATCCCAGGGTCCTGGGATCGAGTCCTGCATCGGGCTCCCTGCTCTGCAGGGAGCCTGATTCTCCCTCTCCCACTCCCCCTGCTTGTGTTCCCTCTCTCGCTGTGTCTCTCTCTGTCAAATAAATAAATAAAATCTTTAAAAAAAAAATAACATCTGAGTTTAAAAAGAGTTTTGTCTCTGTGTTCTTAAGCAATCTCTCTTATATCTATGCTCTTTCTTTTCTCACACCCTTTCCCTCAGCTCCACTGTGACACCATTCACTTCAAAGTTCTCAAAATCCATCTTCAGGCCAAATCCATTTGTCAATGTTCAGTTCCTCCTCAGCATCTGGTCCTCTGACATTTAATCTTCTTATACTCTTCCCTCTCTCAGCCTCTGGGATGATCAGCCTATGTTTTGTTTTCGTTTGTTTTCTTATTTTTTGCCTCTACTTAAGCAAGTTCCTTCAACTTTTTTGAACCTCTGAAACTTTACCTTTAAAATAAGAAAAATACCATCTAATATAGATTGTTGTTAGAGAGGTGCAAGGAAGTGAAATGTCTATTTATTTTCTCATCCTACAGACATATGTGAAGCATCTAGTGCATGCACAGTACTGTGGTAAACACTGGGGTATAAACATTAAATTGGCACAGTCACTGACATTAAGGAACTTCAAAGTGATCTCAGGAGACGTCCTGACAATTCGTTATATTGCTTTATTCATTCATTTACTTATTCAAGTAATTGTCATTGAGGGCCTATGATATGTCACACACTTCTCCAGGCACTTGGAGACATAATGATGAAAAAGTGTGAACAAGTCACTGTCTTCGTGCTGAAGCTTACATTTTAGTGATAAATACCCCCGAGGTAGCGAAATAATGTCAGACCGCGGTATATGCTATGAGGGAAAAAACACATAATAAGCACAGAGTTGTGGCAGTGAGGTTTGCCTAAAGTGGGGTCAGAAACTACTTCTCTGTGGCGGTGATATTTGGTCTAAGACCTATCTTAGACAAGGAGAATCAGATACTTAGGAAGAGTCTTGAAGGGAGACTGCAAGCGCAAAGGCCCTGAGGCCTGAGTGAAATTAGCATTCAGAGGGGAAGAAAGAAGACCACAGGCGCTTTTTGAAGGGTGAAGAGATAAGATAAGTAAGAGAGTTTGGAGAGGTCTTGTTTGCCTTGCTAATTATAGAGTCTGGACGTAACACTAAACGCAAAGGAAAGTCACCAAGAGGTTTTAGGTAGGAAAATGCCATAATCTGATAAATACTTCAAAGGATTATCCAAAAACTGTGTGGATAATTGTGCTTGGGGAACAGTAGAGGGAGGAGGACTAGCTCAGAGTCCATCTCAGTAGACCAGGCACGAGAAGATGGCTGAAATTGGGGTAGTGGCAATGAAGATGCTGTGACGTGCTCATATGTTGGTTACAGTATATGCCATATACTCTATACTTATTTATTTACTGAGTGTTTTATATTTCACATACCAGAATTGAAATTCTTTGAGCACTGGACACTTTGTTTTGGTCACTGCTCTATCCCCCAGTATCTAGAACAGTCGCTGACATATAGAGGGTGCTAAATAAGTAAACATTTGTTGAATAAATTAACAAATGGCTTGGGTGTGGGTGCTGAGATAAACTCCTAAGTGTTTGACTTGAGCACTGGGTTGAGAATGTGTCATAAACTGAGACCAGAAAATGAACAGGTTAGTGGGTGGAAGACATTCCATCTTGGGCATGTTAGATCTGAGACACCTCTTAGAAAGTAAACTCTTTCTTTCTTTCTCATGTGTATCTGGAGAATAGGGCTTTCTTTCTTTCTTTCTTTCTTTCTTTCTTTCTTTCTTTCTTTCTTTCTTTCTTTCTTTCTTTCTTTCTTCTTTCTTTTCTTTCTTTCCTTTCTTTTCCTTCCTTCCTTCCTTCCTTCCTTCCTTCCTTCCTTCCTTCCTTCCTTCCTTCCTTCCTTCCTTCCTTTTTTCATTCATGCAACCTTTCTCTCCTGATTTGGGTTGCAAGCTCGGTAAGAGTAGGGGCCCCTTAACTTCCTCAAGAGTGCTTCCCAGGCCAGCAATATCAGCTTAACCTGAAAAATTATTAGAAATGAAAATTCTTGGATGCCTGGGTGGCTCAGTCAGTTAAGCGTCTGCCTTCAGCTCAGGTTATGATCCCAGGGTCCTGGGATTGAATCCCACATCGGGCTCCCTGCCCTGCGGGGAGCCTGCTTCTCCCTCTCCCTCAGCCTGCTGCTCTCCCTGCTTGTACTCTCTCTGTCAAATAAATAAATAAAATCTTAAAAAAAAAAAAAAAAGAAAAAAGAAATGCAAATTCTTGGCCTCCCCCCAGACCAGCTACGGTGATCTGTGTTTTCACAAGCCTTCCTCAAGACTCTCATACACAGTCAAGTTGGAAAACCACTGGGTCTAAAACAGTGTCAGCTAGGGTACTCAGAAAGAGTTCAATAGTCAGCAGAGGGTTTGGGTGACCATTCAAGCTAATGAACTGTTCTGATATTTCTTGGCTCTCATCAGGTTTCCTTTTATCCCTCAGCCTTCCTTAGGCACTTCAATTAGTTTGTCTAGAATCAAATGTTTTTCTCTTCTTTTAAATTATATAGCAAGGGTAACAGCAGAACTTTCCAAGCATAATTTTAGCATTTCAAAAGTACTTTCTCATCTGTTATTTAGTTTTAGCTTCAGAGGAGCCATGAAATAGTAGAGTAGGGGGTTCTAGCCCCAAGCCACATATGAAAATATGTAGGCCTGTCCCATTGGGTGGTTTATTGATGTTCACATTACCAGTTTAGACAGATCTGAGACAAAAATTTATTGTTGGTAAATACGGGATGAATGAACCTCAATCTCGAGTTTTCCTCACAACACTCGGGTACTATGTAGTGTTTAATAGATGCTCAATAAATATTCATTGACTGAACTAGTAATTCTTGAAACAGACATTGCAGGCTGTGGGTTCCAAGAAAATGTAGACTCACCTTAGCAAAAACAAAGACAAAGATAAAGAAAGAAAGAAAGAAAAAGAAAGAAAGAAAGAAAGGAAGGAAGGAAGGAAGGAAGGAAGGAAGGAAGGAAGGAAGGAAGGAAGGAAGGAAAAGAAAGAGGAAGGGAAGGAAGAAAGAAAAAAAAAAGAGAGAGGGAGAGAGAAATAAACACGAGTAATATATTAGCCTGCTCTTTTCTTTAATTGGAGACCCACTAGCCAGTTCATCACATCTAGCAACACTACCCAGACTCACAATCCAGAAACATTGAAAGTTTGGGGGAGAGATATAAATGAACTTCTGAAGCTATTAACTACCACTCTCTTCCTTATCTCTTTAAGACAATTGATACAGCATTCTGTAATTCTCGATGCCTTTACTCTTCTCATATGGTCAGTTAATTGTGAATCTGAATGTGTTTCAATGTTTCTGTATTTTGACCTCTGTTTTGAATTACCTGAGAAATGCAAAAAAAAAGCAACATGTCCTTCACACTCAGATTGCTTCTTGCCATTGTTATCTGTCTCTTTTTATTTGAAACCTAAGACACATCCCTTCTCCTACTGGAATTCTTTCAGCCTATCAGTCGCAGGGTGATAATGAAACATTCCTATATTTGCATAATGCTGTAGAATTTTCAATGTGCTCTCATAATACACTGTCTGACTTAGCTTAGTTTAAAAAGCTCTAGAAACAATTGTTTGTTTTTTATCCTAATAGACATCTAAAACCAAAAAAGGAGTGTTATTTTATTCCTTAGTTACATTCATTCAGGATATTCATTCAGTAATATATTGAAACATTAATGATGTTGACAATGATAATAATCATGATGGCATGCATTTTTTGAGTGCCTAACATGTCCCAGCCAGTCAGCAATGTCTTAACATCGAGGGTAACATTTATCCAGCCTATGAGAGGTACAATTGTCCTTACTTTACTGGTAGTCAAACTATAGCTCAGTGGGTTTAAATAACCTCCTAAATCACACTCAATTTCGTAGTTAAGCTAAGATTTGAATCCAGAACTATTAGACTCCAAAATTCATGTTATTAACTTTGACTCATGCTTTCTTAAAACAATTCCCACTGCACCGTTACATGCCTGTCATCAGAACTAATGGCACAGACAATGAGAAGACTCCTTTAGTTCATACGGTCAAACGCAATGGGTCTATATTGATGATATTGATGCTCTGTTGGGCTACATGAGCGTAAATACAAATGGCTGGAAAATGAAAAATGTTTTTGGTTTCCTGATTTAAAGTCTAATCACAGATACACCCAGTTCTTCCATTATGATTGTTGGCAATCTCAAATTCTCATACCATTTAATCCCACCTCTAATCTTTTACTCCTCCCACTCTCCATCTCATTTTCTGCCTCTGGTTACTAGTTTTGATGTTGAAACTCTTGTTATTTCAAAAACACATGTTCAGATCCTATTACATAGCGGGCCCATTTTGAACATGATAGATATCAAAACAAAGAAAAGCAGTCCATTCTGTAAAGGGTCTTATAGCCAGGGGGGAAAGGGACCAATGTAAATAGATAAGGCATTTGGTCTTTCTATATTTCAGCTCTTTGCAGCTTATCTTGGCCATCACTCTGGGTGTCAGCTGCCCTGGTTCTTTCTGACAAACAAACAAATAAAGCAAAATTCCTGTTTATATTTCTATCTAAGGGAACACCATCCTGGTGATTGAACATTTAGCATTATCCCCATCTATCTTGCATTATTGGTTTTATTCTTTCCAGTCTCAGTAAATGGCCATCTCATCTTCCCAGTTACTATACCCAAAAACACTGAGAATTATGTTCAATTACTTTCGCGCTCTCATCCACGCACCCAACTCATCAGCAAGACCTACTGGCTTTACTTTCACAATGCATGCTACCTCCATTCACCTCCCCCCACACACACTTTCAGTATTCCCCACCCTGGTATTATCCCCCTCACCTTGACTACAACAATAAACTGTAGAATGGTAGCTCCACTCTGCTCTTCTTCCCTGCTCCAATCTGTATTTTATACAGTGGTCAATAAGATTTCTCTAAAACCTGAATAACATAATGTCAATCCAAGACTGGAAACATTCAAATGGAAACTCCCTGCAGTGAGAATAAATCCTAGCTCCTTTACATGGTCTACAAATTTCAGGCCCCTGCAACTTCCTTAGTCTTATGACATTCTTCCTCTCACTTATTACACTGCCAACAAATAGATTCTTTCAATTCCTTACACACACTATGCACCTTTCTATCTCAATGCCTTCCTACAAACAGTTCCTTCTTCTGGAAAACGTTTCCCCCTTCTTCAAAAGGCTGGATCCTTCTCATCCTTTAGGTCTTGGTTTTAACATTATCTCCCTGGATGACACTCCCCATAGCATGTGCTGTCGGTACTCTGCCATGTCACTTTGGGTCATCCTCACATCTTAATGAACTGTCACTGTGATTTCACCCCCAACTGCCAGTCTCCATGGATCTTTATCAGCGGATGAATTTCAGCGGCCAAGCTGGCTTTGCTGGTACTTGTACTTGGAGAGCTACAAGCGCCTGTTGATATCTAACCTCTTCCACCCTGGAGTGCAGCCCTAACCAATGCCTTCTGGATGAGGAGCATAAATACTCCAGCTCCCTCGATTCATGATGGGCCCAACTCTGAAGCTAAACTACAATTTCCTCAGAGCTCTCCTGCAGGGTTAAGCCAAAGTTGCCCTCTGAGAGTCTTTGCTTGATATTGCAATCTTGTGTGCCCTCCTTCCTTTGTTTGCCCTATTCCCACTTTCCCACCACTTTTCCCTGGTAGCACCTTCTAATAAATCACATTGACACAAAATCTCATCTCAGGATCTGCTTCTGGGAGAGCCAGCTAAAAGACTACTTCAACCTCTATCCAGTTATTCTCCATCAATGCACTTCATTCATTTTCTTTCTAGCATTTGTCAAAAGCTGTTATCATACATTGACTTGCTTGTTCACTTGTTTATTATCTATATCTCCTGTGAGACTGTGAACAAATTGAAGGCAGGGACTGTATCCTTCTCTCTAACTAGTGTATCCTCTGCACCTAGGATGGTGTTTGGCCCATAACTGTTGTCTGATTAATATCCATTTAATGAATGATTGAATAAATAACAAAACATCTCTTGATGCCCCTCATCATCAAGGCTGAATTACCTGTCCCTTCTCTGGTTTCCATGGCATCCATCAAATAGCTTCTGATTAGGATCCAGGTTTTCATGGAGCTTGACTATAAAGGTAGCATGTCTTGGTGAGATGCTTGGGTCATGATGACATGAGTATTCTGTCCATGAGATGATTCTAGTTGTTTTAAGATGTCATTTTCCCTAAATAGTTTACAATGTGCCAGGTAGAACTAAGGTATAGATACCATATTTTATTAAAGTCTAGCAAACACTTATTGTGGAAGATACATTATCTAATATTTCAGAAGAGAAAATGGAGATTCAGACCTAAAGAATGTGCTCAAGGTTCGAAATAAGTCAAACAGAGAAAGACATGTATCATATGACCTCACTGATATGAGGAATTCTTAATCGCAGGAAACAAACTGAGGGTTGCTGGAGTGGGGGGTGGGGTGGGAGGGATGGGGTGACTGGGTGATAGACACTGGGGAGGGTATGTGCTCTGGTAAGCGCTGTGAATTGTGCAAGACTGTTGAATCTCAGATCTGTACCTCTGAAACAAATAATGCAATATATGTTAAGAAAAGAAAAAGAAGAAGAAGAAGAAGGTAGCAGGAGGGGAAGAATGAAGGGGGGGAATCGGAGGGGTAGATGAACCACGAGAGACGATGGACTCTGAAAAACAAACTGAGGGTTCTAGAGGGGAGGGGGGTGGGAGGATGGGTTAGCCTGGTGGTGGGTATTGAGGAGGGCACATTCTGCATGGAGCACTGGGTGTTATGCACAAACAATGAATCATGGAACACTACATCTAAAACTAATGATGTAATGTATGGGGATTAACATAAGAATAAAAAAAAAAAAAAAAAGAATGTGCTCAAGGTCACCTAGCTTGTCAGTGGTGAAGGTTCTATGAGAACCCAAGTCTGACTGCAAAACTCATGCTCTTAACTCTCATCATATTCCTTCTGTTCTAGGTTTGCTTAGCTTCAGTTATCCTCTGGGGGATTAATCAAGTGAAAAGAATAAGCTTCTAGGCCTTCAATATAGGTGGCCAAATCCTAGAATTCTATGACTTATTTGAGCAACTAACTACTCAGCTCCAATGATAAGGGATATTAAGGGTAAGGAACTTTTTTGCTTTCTCTGTCCCAGGAACAATTATGGAAACTCTGAGACTAGATGAAGAGTATGAGTGGGGGGATTTTTAGAAGAGCTGTTCTGATGCCCAGCATTCCACAAAATAATTATTGACCTTGTGATCCAAAAAGACAATTGTTTGGAAGGCATGAAAAGTCAAGGGAATGATGTAGAGGGGTGCTGAATGATTAATGCATTCAACTACTTATATATACACAGCATCTACATATGGCAAGTATGCACTTGATTAGAAAAAGACACACCAAAATGAGACCAGAAAGAGTCCTTCCAATGCTAATGTGAGGATAGAGATGGTTAACAAAATGGTTAAGAACATAATGTGCAAGTTGAGCCTGTATGCTCAGGAGGCTCATGACTGAATTTCAATACTGACTCT
>NW_023270323.1:64741971-64774356 GCF_011800145.1 Mirounga leonina | reverse complement strand
ATGTATCATATGATCTCACTGATATGAGGAATTCTTAATCGCAGGAAACAAACTGAGTGTTGTTGGAGTGGGGGGTGGGGTGGGAGGGATGGGGTGACTGGGTGATGGACACTGGGGAGGGTGTGTGCTCTGGTAAGCGCTGTGAATTGTGCAAGACTGTTGAATCTCAGATCTGTACCTCTGAAACAAATAATGCAATATATGTTAAGAAAAAAAAAAAGAAGAAGAAGAAGAAGGTAGCGGGAGGGGAAGAATGAAGCGGGGGAAATCGGAGTGGTAGACGAACCATGAGAGACGATGGACTCTGAAAAACAAACAGGGTTCTAGAGGGGAGGGGGGTGGGAGGATGGGTTAGCCTGGTGGTGGGTATTAAAGAGGGCACGTTCTGCATGGAGCACTGGGTGTTATGCACAAACAATGAATCATGGAACACTACATCTAAAACTAATGATGTAATGTATGGGGATTAACATAAGAATAAAAAAAAAAAAAAAAAGAATGTGCTCAAGGTCACCTAGCTTGTCAGTGGTGAAGGTTCTATGAGAACCCAAGTCTGACTGCAAAACTCATGCTCTTAACTCTCATCATATTCCTTCTGTTCTAGGTTTGCTTAGCTTCAGTCATCCTCTGGGGGATTAATCAAGTGAAAAGAATAAGCTTCTAGGCCTTCAATGTAGGTGGCCAAATCCTAGAATTCTATGACTTATTTGAGCAACTAACTACTCAGCTCCAATGATAAGGGATATTAAGGGTAAGGAACTTTTTTGCTTTCTCTGTCCCAGGAACAATTGTGGAAACTCTGAGACTGGATGAAGAGTATGAGTGGGTGGATTTTTAGAAGAGCTGTTCTGATGCCCAGCATTCCACAAAATAAGTATTGACCTTGTGATCCAAAAAGACAATTGTTTGGAAGGCATGAAAAGTCAAGGGAATGATGTAGAGGGGTGCTGAATGATTAATGCATTCAACTACTTATATATACACAGCATCTACATATGGCAAGTATGCACTTGATTAGAAAAAGACACACCAAAATGAGACCAGAAAGAGTCCTTCCAATGCTAATGTGAGGATAGAGATGGTTAACAAAATGGTTAAGAACATAATGTGCAAGTTAAGCCTGTATGCTCAGGAGGCTCATGACTGAATTTCAATACTGACTCTACCTCTTACTAGGTATATTAGTTAATTTCTCTGTGCATGAGTTTCTTCACGTGTAAAATGAAGTTAAAAATATTATACCCGGAGTGCGTGGGTGGCTCAGTTGGTTAAGCATCTGCCTTTGGCTCAGATCATGATCTCAGGGTCCTGGGATGGAGCCCCATGTCAGGCTCCCTGCTCAGCAGGGAGTCTGCTTCTTCCTCTCCCTCTGCCCTTCCCCACTGTTCCTGCTCTCTCTTGCTCTCTTCCTCTCAAATAAATAAATAAAATCTTTAAAAAAAAAATACTACACCCACCACCTAGAGTGGTCCTGAAGATTAAATGAGTTAATATTTGTAAAGTGCTTAGAATATTGCCTGACACACAATGAGCAACATCGAAGTTTGTACAATAAATAAAGAGATTAGAGTTAGAAGAAATGAGACACAAGATATCATGGGGCATACAGAACAGAAACACTTAACTCAGGCTGGCATGAGGCTGCAGGACCAGAAAAGGATCACAGAGATGTAACATTTGAGGTGAGTCTTAAGAGAGGACCCAGAAATCACCCAAGAAAGAAGTGAGGGCCAGAGAAAGAGAAAGACAAGCAAAAGGAACAGCACAGCAAAAGCAGGGAGATGGGGGGCTGCCTGCTATGTACCTGAGTGTGTTTGCACAAGGAGCAACAAGAGAGGAGAGTAAGATATAAGATGACGGGCTAAGAGGAGCCAGGCCTTGAAGGGCCTTGTTATGTAATGTATAAAGTACCATTAGAGAATGTTAAGCAAGAAGCATTTCATGATCAAACTCAATCTCCAAAGATCACTCTGACCACATTGGGGAAGATGGATTTTCTTGAGTGGAGTCAGGAGTATGAAAACCATTACTGGGCTGCAGGCCTAAGCAAGGCAAGAATGGCAAGAGCCTGGAAAAATAGCAACAGACAAACCAATTTTGCTTGCAATCGTCAAGTTGTAGTAGTTTATTTTGAGTGAAGGTATTGACCTCCTCTGAGGCAACGAGATAGAAGCACAATCAAAAATAAGCTTCACGATCAGAACTCGGTGCCCCAAATTAAAAGCCAGCAGTCTTCCCCTATTTGGTACATGGAACGTAGTTAAATACATATTGTTTGTTTCTTACTTCTAAACTCATGGAATAAAACATCAATTTTTATGTTACCTGGAACAGTAAAGAAACAATTATATGTTTGAAAGAGCTAAGAAAGTATATAAATTCCCTACATAATAAGATCATTATTCCATGGTTATGGTAATTCCTGTAAATAAGGTAATTATTGGGGAACTCATTCAGTAAGACTAATAATAATTGTTAAAAATTTCTTGAGCACTTACTCATTTCCACTATACTAAGCAATTTATGTGTATTATCTTACTTAGTCTTGTCAATAATCCAAGGAGATAGGTGTTATGAGTCCTGTTTCACAGATGAGAAATAGAGGCTTAAAGATATTTAAATACTCCCTTAAAGTCACAGGGATATCAAGTAGCAGAGGGAGAGCACAAGTCTTTCTGAATGTTAGGAGTCCATACTGATTTCTTCTGTGGTGTCAGCTCTTGTCATAGATGTACTTGAGCCTGGCTATATTTTTAGGGACATGAACACGCTACTTCCCAAAGCTTGCCATGGATGGTTAAAACATCATTTTTCCTATTCCAGTCTATTTTTATACAAATCATTATCCCTCCATTTTCATATAATGATGGTTTTATTGAGGCCCAGCATCTGAATTAAATTAACAAATTATTACTTAAAAACAGAATGCCAAGGAAACAAACTAAGTTAAAAAAGAAATGAAGGTGGTCCAGCCTGACCATTTGGTAACAGTTTCTTGTTAACAGGAAGGGGTCTAATGCAGTGTTGACTACTTGGATGACCCGAAGTCAGCCAGGATGGACTTTGAATCCCAGCCCTAGTCTTTTTTTTTTTTAAGATTTTATTTATTTGCGAGAGAGAGAATGTGAGACAGCATGAGAGGGAGGAGGGTCAGAGGGAGAAGCAGACCCCCCGCTGAGCAGGGAGCCCGATGTGGGACTCGATCACGGGACTCCAGGATCATGACCTGAGCCGAAGGCAGTCGCTTAACCAACTGAGCCACCCAGGCGCCCCCCAGCCCTAGTCTTTACCATCGGTGAGATGTTGGGCAAGTCACATAGTGTCTCTCAGGCTCAATTCCCTTAGCTGTAAAATGGGGATGACAGTTACTACAAGGCAAGCTAGTAATGACGTTAAATGTGATGACCCACAGAGTGAGTAGTTCAGCTATTACCACTGTAGGTGGAATGATAATGGTGATGATTAAAATGATGGACATTGCTTCAAGTTTAGTGGGGTTTTTTTTTTTCCCAAATATGACTGACTCCAAAAAATTTGTATTATTGAATTTGCCTAGCTATTATAATATTCATCATGGCAGTTTCCTACTGTTTTATATGTTCTTTTATTGAATTTGTTTTTCATTAGAGTGCATTAAGCTGCCTTTTAATTATCTCATGAGGATAATGTCATAGCCTTATGTTTGACTAATCTCAGGCCCTGAATGGAAAAGGTAAATTTAAAAAAATCTCTTCTAGAGTTATTTTTATACCATCTATCCTGTGTACAACATAACAATCCTACAGCTGAGTTTTACAACACATTTTAAAAGGTCACTTTTAATGAATTGGGCTTTTCATGTATCAATCTTTCTACATTTACATTTTCTGGAATTTCAACAGCAGAGTTTTCTTAAACTAACTGAATAAATACTCAAGTCTCAGTGTGTATTTTGAAATGACTATTTGCATAATGTTTTTAGATGAAAACAGAGTCTCTGGCCACACATCAACAGGTTTTACTGATCTTTTAATGGGACCAAGTGAAACAGAGTGCTCTCAGTGTTCACGAATGTTGTATAGGGATGCCACTCCCCATTCTAATATCTTCTTACTGTAACACCAGTACTATTGTTTTCTTTCACTAATTAGCCATTAGTGTTCCACAAAATTAATTTGGAAGAATAGATCATTGGTAGGGTTCTAAATTAACGAGCCTGACTTTTGTTTTGAGGTAGGTAGGGGAAAACAGCAAGTTATAGACACGTATTAGCCCCTGCTTCAATCAAGGAGAATACTTCTTTTACACATGGTCTTTGAGGTTGTGGGATATTTGAAATAAGGAGTAATTCATTCACCAATACTTTCTGAACGCACATTTTACGTCAGGCAATGCTTTAAGCACAGCGTAGGGATGGGCAGGCAGCAGATAAGAGAAGGCATAAGATATCATAGTCCCTGCCTTCAAGGGGTTTATAGCCTGGTTGAGGAGTTTGAATAGGAAACAGGCAATTTAAGTCCAGTATGTTCATGGTTATGATAGAGATGGTTTGGGGAGCCATAAGAGGACACCTAGTCCAGTCTTGGGGTTGATAGTCAGGGAAGGCTTCCTGGACAAAAGTCATGGCTAAAATGAAGATATGAAAAATGAAGAAAATTGACCTTAGAATCTTAGGTGGGGGGTGTCGGGAGTTGTGAGGCATGTCTATCAGGAAGGAGAAACGGCATCTGTAAATATTGTGTACAGGTAGATTTTGTCTTGATTAGGAGCCTAGAAGTACCTCAGTATGGCTGGGAAATTCAGTTTATGAGATCGTATATCAAGAGATAAAACCAGAACCATGAGCAGGGGCCTTGTCAACCCTGTCAAAGAGGCCAGCTTCGGTTTTATAAAGAAGAGCGATAAAATCACAACCTCTCTATAATGAGGAAGAAGGACTGGAAAGCTTGTAAGAAGATGGGGACACATCTTAGAAGTTTTCCTTAATGATCCAAATGAAACCTGGTTTTCCAGTGACACAAGGTACAGAGATGATCTATTGGATCAAAAGATAATTGGGACATCTAACAGACCAGGTTTGGTGATTGACTAGAGATCACAAATAAGGGCCACGGGGACTGCTACTATGGAATCCATCGATAAGCTATTCACTGCCTCCTTCATTCCTATTCCCTTTTTAGAGTGCCTGGGTGAAGACTGCCATGACCACCATGACTCACATAAATGAAGTTAGAAATTCTAAGGTGGAAGAGAAAACAGATCCTCAAAATTTGGGGGAGAAATAAAAAGACTGAGGCTGCATGAAAAGAACAGGGACTTTGGGAATCAGATCTCAAATGAGGCAACATCCCCAACAGTTGCCTGACTTCCAGAACTGTTCTTGGTTTTGGGTGTAACATAAGAAGAAATATTTGGCAAGAGATCCTAAATGGAATGCAGCTTAGTTCTATCCTGTTACTCTTCCATTTTTAAGCAAAGCTCATCTGAGTTTAACGTGTTGAGTACATCACTCAATAATCAAGTCAGGTGTGTTGGGGTGGAATGTGGGGGTAGTTTGTCATACTCTAGTTAAACAGTTTGGCCACCAGGGAGTATCACTGGCATGAAGACTTTTCAAGCTCTGAGTGATCTTAGACACTGTCCAGGGCAGTGGTTCTCCACATTTCCTAGTAATGGGCTTTTTAAAAAAACAAATTAACACTTATATGGAAATGCAAATGCCAACTATGAAAAGGATGAAAAGTGGAGCTGCTTTGGTTGAGGAAGGCCTGAGGGCCCAGACAATGGGCCCACTCTCCTCTCCCACGAAATAACAATTCTTCAGGAACCACAGGCAAGTCCTCATAGGCCTGAGAGGTGACTTTTTCCTAAGGGGAGGATAGCAACTCAAAAATGCTCCGAGATGTAATGTATGGTGATGAACATTAAAAAAAAAAGTGCTGCAATGACAGAGCACCTAACTGGCTGCTAACAGTATAACAGCCACAGATTTACTCTATCCAATGGACCAAGGTCAATTTTAATTACAGAAAGCAAGAATATGTCACATATAAAAACTGCTTATATGCATGAAGAAATCCAAAGATCAAAACAGGATCTAATATTCTTTCTTACTTTCTCCAGTAATAGATGTTTGCTATTTCCTCATTCAGTGTATCTTCCTCCAGAACCTTCTAGCAGACACCAGTAATTTAAGGATAGATTATAGAAGAAAGCTTAAAATGGCAAAAGTTCTATCCAGTATTTTTTCCCTAAAAATGATAAATTGTTTATATATATATATATAAATGCATTATGGAACGTAGGGTAGAGAGAAGCATGTTGATTCGGCATGCAGTACTAGCACTTCTCAGGAATGTGGTTTGAGAATCAGCGTTTTAATCTACTCATTTGATTTTAATATATAAGATCTGAGGCATACAGGAGGTCCTTCTATGAGGCCACTAACCAAAAGTTTATTTATTTGTTAATTTTTCTGAAGCAGTGTCAGGTCATGGTCAGATACTACAGACTTAGAATCTTTAGGCTGGAAGATTCGTGGCATAACACTTCAGCCTTGCTTTGATAGATCAGATGAAATCTGAGACATTTTGATGAGTATCTATTTTACTCTCATCTTTCCCGGTGGAATGGAGACAATCAGAGAGGGAAAAAAAAATTGCTTCTTACTTCTAAATATTGAGCCTGCCATCTAGACAAAGCAAAAGCTGTTGGTAAGTCAGTCAAAAGAACTGATTCATGCTCTGAGATGTTGAATTTCTCGAATGTGACATTACTCATGCAACTTGTGTTCATCTGCATTTTTAACATATGTTATTTATGATTCTGATGGTGCCAGTGCTTATAAATACTTCTTGGAAGCAGCTATACGAATACTGTCCAAAGGATTGATGGAGCCAAAAGGAGAGGCCTAGATGGGGACCTCCCGTCTTTGGTCACCAGCGTGTGGGGAGAAGGAATAAACATGGTAGTGGTCTTGGCCTCAGAATCACTGCATGGTGCTTTTGACCAGCATCTCTAGAAGCCTGGGATCAATAGGAGAAACAGAATCTTTCTGTAAACGAAGCAGCAGGTTGCTAAAAGACTCACAATGGAAGAAATTGGAACAACAACTATTGGTGAAAACAAGAAAGGAAGAGTTATCAAGTAGTTTGGCAGTAATTTGTCAAGACTGGAAAGCAAATCATTACCAATCACAAAAAGCTCTTAGGAGAGGGCAAGCCAAAGAGGTAAAACTATTAGAAGCACTCACAAATACTGCTTATGGTCTCTCACCATCAGCACCCCGTATGTTTGATTCATTTTGCTGTTTTATTTAAAGAACAATCATTACCTAGAAAAAATGGCAGAATATGAAGAATACCTCTTCTTAGTCAAATAGCATTATTTGTGGTGACTGCATTACTGGCAATTTATCTTGAGGCAGTTACCATCTAGTGGTCAGGCACATAGCCTCAAAGAGACCGCTGGGCTCCATTCTCAGCTCAGGATTTTTTGGACATTTTCCTTAACCTCTCTGCACCATTGTTTCATTACCTATAATCCAGGATAATAGCAGTGCCCACTGCCTAGGTTGTTGGAAAAGCAAATGAGCTACTACATGAAAAGCACTGAGAATAGCATTTGGCATATTATAAGTACTATATTAGAGTGGGCTATTATTATTTATTCATATGTAAAAGCAACACAAAATTAGGATAACAGCTAATGTTTATTGGGTGCTTTTTGTGAGTTAGATATCATGCTGAGCATTCTGTATGCAAGTATATCATCATGGCAACCTATTAGGCAGAATTATTATTATCCCCACTTTACAGATCAAAAAACTGAGCAGAAACCCCAGCCCTCTCGCTCTTTATCACTACTCTTTACCACCTCTTGAATATGAATTCTGAAATCCTTTTTCCAGTACTTTCAAGTATCTCCTTCATCTTGTAGAGCAATTAAAGAAATGAATAGACTTCACTAAAAAAAGTGTGACGCCAAGGAAAGAATTAGCTCAACAATCCATACCTCCATAAGCCATGACATTGCTCTCTCTGTATTCTGCTTTAATGCCATTATTTTACTAGGCAACTTGTATATATAAATATTTTATTCAGACCCTTCTTTTGTGCCATTAGGATGATGAAAGTCATGTATGCTAATGAAGTTCTAAGATTCTCTGATTTTTTCTTTAAAGCCATTGTCAATTATCTGCAGCAGTTATTCTAAGAGGAAAAAAATCTCACTTCTCTATTTTCTTAATGGTATCATCTTTGTTTAAATGAAACATTTTAGTGGCAACAGCCTTATGAATACTATGATCAGACTACAGTGTCTCCTTTCATTTTTGCCCAGGAAGATAGAGGCAGATTCTTTTTTTTTTTTTAATTAAAGATTTTATTTATTTATTTGACAGAGACAGAGACAGTGAGAGCAGGAACACAAGCAGGGGGAGTGGGAGAGGGAGAAGCAGGCTTCCTGCTGAGCCGGGAGCCCGATGTGGGACTCGATCCCAGGACCCTGGGATCATAACCTGAGCCAAAGGCAGTCGCTTAACCAACTGAGCCACCCAGGCGCCCTAGAGGCAGATTCTTAAAGTGCTGCTTTATTGACAATATAGTTGCCACTATTTATTGTTATTCTTAATTATTACTGAGAGTACATTGAAAGTTGAAAAGGATAATTGAATGCACATTTTCCCTATTCGTTCAAACTCTTCTGAGAAGCCCATGGTGCCTCTGACTCCATCAGTGTAATCTAAGTGTCTACCCACTACACCTCAAGTGCTCATCTAATGACTCCATTTATAGACCTAACTACTTCCAGAAAAGTCCCCTTCTGTTGTGGATTGTTACTGATGGAAAGCATGTTGGGCGGAGGCAATATTGGGTAATGGAGAGACTGCTGCTGAATCATAGCCCATAGAAAGCCTGACTTCCTTCCCATATTACCCTATTTCCGTGTAAGCCATTTCTGCCCAAGCAGTCACTCAGGGCAAGAATCTGAGTGGCATCTTTAGACAATGAACATGACAAAGGATGACTACTGGCATCATCGTATTCTGTGTCTGCAGCAAGAAGGATAACTGACATTTCCTTGATCTTACATAAATTCTATCCAGACTATATTTAAGATAAACAGTGTAACATCTATTTCTATGCAGACTGCAGAGCTCCTAAGCAACACTGTTCCTAACATCCAAAGCTGCCACACATCCTCTCATTTTTCCTCTTACTAAACCCAAACCTCATGGGGAGTGGATCACATGTTTCTACAGGTATACCTTGTACATCCTTCTACTGTTGCACTTTCTATCCAGTATGTTTGTGTACATGTATGCATGCATATGTGTGCATGTGTGTGCCTCCATTTGACTGGAGCTCTCCATGGTCAAGGTCCTATTCATAGCTGAACCCCAAATTTGTAGCACAGTCTCTGGTATGTGGTAGGACAGGAGGTATTCGATAAATTCTTGCAGAGTAAACAGATGGTGGGTAAAAAAGTGGACTAAGATTTTGCTTACAGGTCTCACATAACCTTAGAGAAATCACTTAATTTCTCTCTACTGAAATTTAATCTTCCATTAAATTAAAAAAAAAAACATAGTAATCTATGCCCTATGAAACAGATGTGTCATAAAAATCATATTAAAGAACACTTGTAGAAAACGTCTATATGCTGTGAGGCCCCATGCATGAGAGATTAAAATATTGTGGACCCAATAAAGGAAAAACAAGGAAGGAAAAACTGCCCTTAAAGGATTTCTCAAGATGTGTACTTTTTGGAAGCCATGTCTCCATTCACAATCAACCATTTAAGGAAGAGTTTAAGATTCTAATCACAAAAAGAAGAATCTTTATTTCTCCCTTTGGGATATGACATTTAACAAATTAATTTAGAATCCTTTAAGACCAACAGAGCTAAGAGGAAATTGAGAACACTTGTACTAATCACTTCCAACTTCAATGTAGAAGGTCATATATCTAAAAGGTTACTACAATGGAAAAATTCAATTACGAGGGACTCCTAATGGGCTTTTCCTAAAATAGCACAGAACTATAATGTCTTCAATTGTAATGAAAATCATCGTATTTCCTCAAATACAGGCATATATCATTTTATTGCGCTCCACAGATATTGCGTTTTTCACAAATGGAAGGTTTGTGGCTCTGTTTTTCAAACATCACTTGCTCACTTTGTGTCTCTGCATCACATTTTGGTAATTCTCACAGTATTTCCAACCTTTTCATTATTATCATATGTGTTATGGTGATCGTGTTCAGTCATCTTTGATGTTACTACTCTAATTGTTTTCGGTCACCATGAACTGTGTCTATATAAGATGGTGAACTTAATTGATAAATGTTGTGTGTGCTCTGCTCCACTGAGGAGCCATTCCTCCATCTCTCTCTCTCTCCTAGCCTCCCTGAGCACAACAATATTGAAATTAAGCCAGTTAGGGGTGCCTGGGTGGCTCAGTCCGTTAAGTGTCTGACTCTTGGTTTTGGCTCAGGTCATGATCTCAAGGCTGTGAGGCTGAGCCCTGCACTGGGCTCCATGCTCAGCATGGAGTCCACTTAAGATTTTTTCTCACCCTCTGTACCTCCCCCCCTTGCTCGCACGCTCTCTCTCTCAAATAAATAAATAAAATCTTAAAAAAGAAAGAAATTAAGCCAGTTAATAACCCTTCAATGGCCTCTAAGTATTCAAGTGAAAGGAAGAGTCACATGTCTCTCACTATAAATCAAAAGCTAGAAATGATTAAGCTTAGTGAGGAGGCATGTTAGAAGCCAAGACAGGTGAAAAGCTGTTTTGTTTTGTTTTGTTTTGCACCAGACAGCCACATTGTGAATGCAAAGGAAAATTTCTTGAAAGAAATTAATAGTGCTAGCCCAGTGAACACACAAATGATAAGAAAGCGAAACAGCCTTATTGCTGATATGGAGAAAGTTTGAGTGGTCTGGATAGATCAAAGCAGGCACAACATTCTCTCAAGCCAAAGCCATATCTGGGGCAAGGCTCTAACTCTCTTCAATTCTGTGAAGGCTGAGAGAGGTGAGGAAGCTGTAGAAGAAAAGCTGGAAGCTAGCAGAGGTGGGTTCATGAGGTTTAAGGAAAGAAGCCTTCTCCATAACAACAAAGTGTAAGCTGAAGCAGCAGTAAGTTCTCCAGAAGGTCTAGCTAAGATCATTCATGAAGGGGGCTACACTAAACAACAGATTTTCAGTGTATATGAAACAGCCTTCTACTGAAAAAAGATGCCATCTAGGACTTTCATGGCTAGAGAGGAGAAGTCCATGCCTGGTTTCAAACCTTCAAAGGATAGGTTTAGGCCCCTAACTCTCTTGTTAGGGGCTAATACTGTTGAAGCCAATGATCATTTACCATTCCAAAAATCCTAGGGCCCTTAAGAATTATGCTAAATCTATTCTGCTTGTGCTTTATAAATGAAACAACAAAGCCTGGATGACAGCACATCTGTTTATAACATGGTTTACCAAACATTTTAAGCCCACTGTTGAGACCAACTGCTCAGAAAAACAGATTGCTTTCAAAATATGACTGCTCACGGACAGTGCACCTGGTCACCCAAGAGCTTTGATGGAGATGGACATGAAATTCATGTTGTTTTCATGCCTGCTAACACAACATCCATTCTGTAGCCCAGGCATCAAGGAGTCATTTTGAACTTCAAGTCTTATTATTTAAGAAATCCATTTCATAAGGGCTATAGCTGCCATAGATAGTGATTCCTCTGATGGATCAGGCAAAGGAAATTGAAAACCTTCTAGAAAAGATTCACCATTCTGGATGCCATTCATAACAGTCATGAGTCATGGAAAGAGGTCCAAATATCAACCTTAACAGGAGTTTGGAAGAAGTTGATTCCAACCCTCATGGATGACTTTGAGGGGTTCCAGACTTCAGTGGAAGCAGCAGCTTCAGGTGTGATGAAAATGGCAAGAGAACTCAAGTAGAGCCTGAAGATATAACCAAATGGCTGCCATCTTATGATAAAACTTCACCAGAGGAGGATTTGCTTATTACGGGTGAGCAAAGAAAGCAGTTTCTTGAGATGGAACATACTCCTCGTGAACATGCTGTGAAGACTGTTGAAATGACAAAAAAGGACTTAGAATATTACATAACCAGAGTTGATAAAGCAGTGGCAGGGTTTGACAGGATTGCCTCCAATTTTGAAAGAAGTTCTACTACAGACAAAAAGTTATCAAACAGCATCATATGTTACAGAGAAAGCGTTCACCAAAGGAAGAATCGATGGAGGTGGCAAACTTCATTGTTGTCTTTTCCTAAGAAGTTGCCACAGCCTTCAGCAGCCACCATCCTGATCAGTCAGGAGCCATCAACATCGAGGCAAGACCCTTCACCAGCAAAAAGATTGTGACTTGGCTAAAGGCTCACATGATGGTTAGTATTTTTTAGCAAAACAGTATTTTTAAATTAAGGTATGTCTATTGTTTTTAGGTCATAATGCTATTTCACATTGAATAGACTATAGCACGATGTGAACTTAACTTTTACATGCACTAGGAAACCAAAAAATTCATTCTACTCACTTTATTGTGATATCTGCTTTATTGCGGTGGCCTGGAACTGAACCTCTATCTCTAAGGTATGCCAGTACTGGGAATGATTTGGTAAGTACATATATTCTCTCTAAGCACAAGTTCTTGACATCTGTAGAACGTAGGAGCCAAAGTCCTAATATTTAAGTATTGCAGCAAGAGGTCTAAATTTATTGACCCAAACAAATTCTCTCAGCTGGTGTTTCTATACTTGATGTCCCTTTTCTGTTTGATTTCTAGAAAAGAGGGAGAGGATCTTGCTTCAGAATCACTATAAAGATTGTTAATTTGATTTTTCCCTCCCTTTAACAAATGACTTTTTAAGGAACTTTTTAAAAAAGTGAATGTGACAGGGACACCTGGGTGGCTCAGGTGGTTAAGCACCTGCCTTTGGCTCAAGTCATGAACCCAGGGTCCTGGGATCGAGTACTGCATCAGGCTCCTTGCTCAGCGGGGAGCCTGCTTCTCCCTCTCCCACCCCCCCTTCTTGTGTTCCCTCTCTCACTGTCTCTCTCTTTGTCAAATAAATAAAATAATAAAAAAAAAAGTGAATGTTCAATCTAGATTCATAGAATGCCAAAATTTAAAAGAAATTGATCGTTGAATCCCATTATACTCAAACCTGGGGCAATTTCTGAAAGAAAACTAATCTGGGTCCTGCTGTTCATATTCAGACCCTGTGGGTCTAGAAAGAAGCCCAGGATCTAGTGTGTTTAATAGACACACATTGATTTTGATATGCTGACCCATGGATCTGCCTTTGTGTCTATACATTTCTAATTGAGCCTTTTCATTTTATATATGAAAACATTTGAGATCTTGAGAGGAAAAATGCTTTTCCCAGACCCTTTGGACTATCACAGCTGACTCATGACAAAGCCATGATCATTATCCAAATCTCTGACTTCTGGTCCAGTGTTCCTCATATTATGAGACATGGCATCCTAGAAAGTCACACACCTGGGCATCCATGTTAAACATGTACTTTTTGAGCCCATACTGAATGCCACTGGCCACTTTAGATCACAGTGATAGACAGATAAAACAGGAAACCTGAACTCACACAATTCAGCTTCATGGAGCAGAATGTACAAACGGGCACTCAACTCATGCAAGCATACATATTTATAGTTATGAACTTGTTAACACAACTCCCATTTATGAATAATCTTAGTGCAGGCAGGTCCAAACAAAACACAAGAGTCCATGCAATCCTCTCAAAAATCCTATGAGCAGTCACAGTTGCCATTCTCATTTTATAGATAAAAGGGGCTTTGAGCGGGCAACTCTAACACAACTTGACAAATAATATATGGTTGGGACAGGATTCCAACTTTGTTCTGTCCACTTTGTCTTCTCCCTTCCTGATATGGGGAAACAAGCTAATTTGGGGCTGAGCAATTTTTATGAACTCTGTAGAATGTGGAGTGCTTATGCCTGTTCTTCAGGCACAGGGTGAGGAGGGGGATGTGGGGGAAGGGGCAGGGAGCACAACTTTATGACTGCTGACCTTCCCCTGTCACGTGTGAGTGGTGCCAATACCTGAAACCCAAATGGAGTGACACAACACCTCAGGAGAATAGCAATCACTATTAACAACACACTGCCACCCTCCACCATCTTCCTCAGAAAGCAGGGGGAGTGTTAGCATAACCACTTCCCATCTGTTCCAGTGACACCTGGGTCCTTTGTATAGGTTCCTTAGCTCTTCTGGACACCAACAATGAAGAAAGGGTAAGGAGTATACAAGACCATGATATTCTATCCTATCCAAAAAAAAAAAAACTGTCCAAGTTGGAATTACAGAACCAAAAGAACATGCCATTTACAAATGAACATATACTGGTAGGTCTTTAGAGTAATCTAACAAAGCCATGAGTGAGAAAGATTATTTCCTATCCAGAGACTGTAAGAGATGTTTATGTTTCTTCAAATATTATCTCAAATGAGAATAAATCAGACCTGAAAGAACTGGAAGGAGCACAGAACAGAGGCTGGGAACTGAATGTGCTCTGGGTAATGGAGAGGCTTTGAGTTTGACGGCCTCGGGGAAGAGTCAGAGTAGAAGGAGCTTCTCTCCTTCCTCTGCTCCCTTTCAGTACCTGCTCTGGGAGATTTCATGGTCTGGCGCCACACAGACCTGGATCCCAGTCCTTAGCAGCCATGGGCAAGTCCCTAGAACCTAGAACAGGACTGTTGCAAGGATTAAACAAAATGTAAAGTGCTTGGTATACATTTACTGCCCAAAAGTCAGTAGTATTTTTTTCATTATTATGTTATAATTATTATGTATCTGAGAGCATCAATTAACAATAGCATATGAAAATACTTTTATGTTAATATACGAATTAAGATTTTAAATATAAAATGTGCAAGTGTTTTTAAAAAATTCAACAGTATTTCATAAGTAATTGGGAAATTGATTGCATACATCAACAGTAACGGGTCATGAAAGCAGATATTTAAAATAAATAAAGATCAAAGAAAATATGATCTATAATGCCTTTACTGGGCATCAGGCACAGATCAAAGTACTCTGCACATACTTACTCATGTAATCCTCATAATACTCTTAAGAGGTAGGTATATTACTCTATCCTGATTTTACAGATGTGAACACTGAGGCACAGAGAAGCTAAATTCTCAAGAGTCTACATTCACTGTCACTCTATTGTACTATCATTCCAAATAGCAACTCTGTCTGTTGCATTGGGTTTCTTTAAAATATTTTTGGCCATTGTCATCAGATACCTTATGAACTAGAAATTCTTCTATAAACATCAGGCTAAGTCGAAAAAACCCTTAGGCATTTTACAAAAGCTTTTAGCTTTGTTAAAAGTTCTTTTTTTCAGGGGCACCTGGGTGGCTCAGTCGTTAAGCATCTGCCTTCGGCTCAGGTCATGATCCCAGAGTCCTGGGATCGAGCCCCGCATCGGGCTCCCTGTTTCTCCCTCTCCCACTCCCCCTGCTTGTGTTCCCTCTCTTGCTGTGTCTCTCTCTGTCAAATAAATAAATAAAATCTTTAAAAAAAAAAGTTCTTTTTTTCAAGTACCTGTGGCACACTCAGTTAGGCGTTTGACTCTTGGTTTCAGCTCAAATCATGATCTCAGGGTTGTGGGATCGAGCCCGGGATTGAGCCCCACATTGAGCTCCACATTGGGCTCCATGTTCAGTGTGGAGTCTGCTTAAGATTTTCTCTCCCTATCTCTCTGTCCCTTCCCCTGCACATTCTCTCTCTCTCAAATAAATCAATCAATCTTGGGGTGACTGGGTGGCTCAGTCAGTTAAGCATCTGACGCTCGATTTCAGCTCAAGTCATGATCTCAGGGCTGTGAGATCCAGCCCTGAGTCAGACTCTGTGCTTCGTGCAGAGTCTGCTTGAGATTCTGTCTCTCCCTCTCCCTCTACACCTCCCCCCCACTTGCTCTCTAAATAAATAAATAAACAAATAAATAAATACATATCTTTTAAAAAATTAAGTAAATCTTTAAAAAAAATTATTTTTTCTTCAAAACTGAGTTCAGCTAACTGGAAGAGTTAAATATTGATGCTGAACTAATATCAATAAAGTTGATTAATTCTAATAAACTGATGAACTCAAATAGAGTGGTTAATATTCACAGAAATCTTTTATTGAGGACTCAGGGCCTGGCAGTGCAGTATGTATCATTTTAAACCTCTTACTCTCATGGAAAAGGCAATAATTTTTTTCTCATCTCGTAAATGTGGAAAGCAAGAGCCAAAGAGAGTTCATGATTTACGTGATACCATTCAGCTAATAAGTGACAAATCTGGGATTTAGGTCCAGTTTGGCCTAATTGCTCAGATACTAAACTCTCAGAATGCAGTGTCAAGAAATAAACAGAATTGTCATGACTTGATGGGACCAAAGCAAAGCAGGGTATGAGCATAACTTCTCTATCCTGGACTCTCTGTTTTTTATTTAGTTAATCATCAGTAAAAAAAAAAATCCTTTTGCATGAGCTGAGCCACCTTCTCTCCATACTTTTTAGGACCCTACAGTCATAAATGGTCTCTGGATTTTTTTGTAAATGGGTACAAATCCCAGATCACTTATTAGCATGACCATGAGAACATTAAGGTTCCTATGAGGATAAAAGGAGGTAAATTTCTCACACACCCAACAAAAATCACTGAGTTAGTACAAGGTAAATCAGTTATTTCATGTACCTGTGGAATTTCATTCAATTTCAGCATCCACCTTCTCTCACTCTATCTGCTTGTAAAGATCTTTTTTCCTTATAATTTTGCTATCTATTGTTTCACCTCCCTCATCTAATTCCTATGTAAGTAAAAGAAATCCATAATCCTGACTACTCATTAATGAAAGTATAGTTTCTGGGAGGTGTTTATTTGATGGATTTATGAAAAGAATTTAAACCAGAGAGAGAGAAGTAAATTGTTGTGTATAATACAGAAGACCTGGATATTTGGGGAAGCAGTTGGTGGAAATTCAGGCATGAGAATAGACTAAGATGAAGATGCCCTCCAGGGACAAGGGGCTGAAGAAGATTTTAAAGGGCAAAAAGTTTCATTAAGGACTTTGCAAGTTGTGTCCTATAATATTGTATATATATTAAAAATTCTCCCTCCTTTCGAAAAGCATCAATGAGGTCAAAATTTTCACTGATGTTTTTGTGTGAGTGGATCATTTTTGAAGAGGGATCAGTCGAGCCAGGAGAGCAGAAGTCACTAGGAATCACAGGTATCCTTCTGAGGCCTAGGGCTTACCAAGGCCAAGAGAATAATCCCATCCATTTCTCAAAGACCACAGAGGTACCAGCTGACATTTGGATTGTACGAAGATTTGGTAAACACATTGGCTATGACCTCATCTAAATCATGATTGTTATGAATTGAATGGGGCCCCCAAAATATGTTGAGGTCCTAACCCTCAGTATTTGTGAATGTGGCCTATTTGGAAATAGAGTCCTTGCTAATGATCAAGTTAAGATGAGGTCATTAGGGTGGGTCTTAGTCCAATATGTCTGTGTCCTTATAAGTCGGGTACATTTGGACACAGAGATAGACACAGAGGGAGGGAAAATGATGTGAAGACCCAGGAAGAACACCAACTACAAGCCAAGGAACATCTGAGGCCACTAGAAGCTAGGAGAGAAGCATAAAACAGATTGTCCCTCAGAGCCCTCAGAAGCAAACCACCCCTTACACACCTTAATTTCAGATGTGTCTGGCTTTCAGAACTGTGAGTCAATACATATCTGTTGGTCAAATCGCCATGTTTGTGGTACTTTGTTACGGCAAATCTGGCAAACTAATACAATGCCTGAAGGGAGATAATCCCCACTGGGAATCTTAACTACAGCTGATGATCACACGAATTATCCCTTTTTGTATATAATTATTGAATTCCTTATTGAGTAATCTCACTGTGATATTTATCCTATCAATAATTTTTTTCAATTAGCAAATTTTCATCCAGACCAAAAATACTTTATATATGTCGGGCATTTAATTCCCATATCAATTATATGATCCTGGTGTTGTTATTATCCTCATTTTGCAGATGAGAAAACTGAGACACAAGAATATTCAACAACCTGCCTAAGGTCACAGAGCTAGGAAGTAGCTCCACTGGGGCTGTACTGGGGTGGCCTGAGGTCAGAGCCTGCATACTCAGACACTATAGTAAACCGCCCTAGTAGGAGTTAAAACAACTCTTTTCCTGCACTTCCTTCACCTCAAGAACCTTCAACAAAAGACAATGGGATGTTAAGATTTCCTTTGTTAAATAAAATCATGTTCGCTGCTGGTGATCAAAGTTCTTCCTTCCCTCCTTCTTTAAATGTTCAATATAATTAACACAGAAATTTTAGTCACAAGCTATGTATATAGCAATGTCATATTTTGATGTGTCCATTTAAATACTTATTAAATAATCTTTGCCAGGAAAAAGAAAATTAGATGCCAAATTTATAACTATGAGTAAGTTTTAGCCACCATACTTAAGGAGATTACAGTTTGCTAACTCTGTGGAGAGCTAGGGAACACAATGGAGCACCAAACATAGTCTTGCCAGGCTAAATGCTTCCTAATCTTACTATTAGAAGGTACATGAATACACTCATGTCTTTCAGATCAAATTTCATATCATTTGATCCTAAGATGATAATAGTGAGCACAGTGCAGTGGGTTTGAAGCTCTTTCACTTCACCTTGGATGATGTGTTTCATCTATTTTATTTAACATGGCAAACACTTCCAGTTTTCCTATTCAATATCCATCTTGCCTCCTTCCTTTCTAATAGAAGCCTGATTTTGTTCAGGATGACAGTGGCCCAGCTATAATCCTCAACTTCCCAGACTCCTTTGTATCTAGAAATAGTTTTATGATATAGTTGTGGCCAAAGGAGCCTGTTAGGGACTTCTTAGAATATTTATTTATTAATTTATTCATTCATTTTTCAATGTAGGTGCCACCCTTTCCTCCATTATTTCTTTTCCTTTCTGTCTAGAATACAGACATAAGGTTGGAGCTGGAGCAACCATATGGAGACTATGGGTGGTAAGTGTGAGTGACAAAAGCCATATGCTAAGTACCATGGATAAAGATACAACTTGATCAGGCCTTCAGCCTTTATATTGAGAGGGAAGGAAAAAAAAAAAGAAAAGAAAAAGTCTCACGTGAGTAAACAACTGAAGTTAGATTTCAGGTTCATAGATCCTAATCCAATTTTCAACTTATGAATGTTAGGAAATCAGTTCCAGCCCCAGAGGAAAGACCCATAGAGAGGAAGATTTCAGGATCTTCTGATGAAATGGCCAGATTTTTAACTCAGCAGCCTAAAGTAAAAGCCACTAATAAATAAGGTCTTCTCAGCCACACAGATGATGCAATCAGCATGTTATTATCTCACTCTGAAATATTCACATATGTTCCAGGATGGAAAGGCAGACACCGAACCAAGTAATATTTGGGATTCAGGGGAAATATTCAGTACAGGGAGAAGAGGAAAATAAATTTTAAAAATACATTTGCTAGCTTCAGATAAAATGTCTAAAAAGGTCATAGAAAAAGGGAACAGAAACAAGTAGTCATTGTAGAAGACAAAAAGAGTAATAGTAAACTCTGGGAAATTTAAAAATGTGTTAGCAGACATAAGAAGGAATTCATTGAGGATGATAGAAAATAAATTAGAGGGACTCTCATATGAAAAAATATGGGGGAAAAAAAGAAGTGGTGGAATATAGGAGAAAAACATTTAGAAAGTTTCAGGATCAACTCAGAAGACCCAGAGGTCGCAGAAAGAAAAAAGACTCAATGGCAGAGAAATACATTTCTAAACAAATAAAGCAAAAGAATTCCCCAGAATTTAAGGCTTAGGTTTTCAGATTACAAAGGCCTACTGAAGGCACAAAATGGTGAAGGACAAGAAACCACACTGAGGCACATGATTTGGAATTTCAGAACACTGGGGTAAAGATAAAATGCTAACAGATTCCAGAAGAGAAAAAAGAAATGGTTTAGGTTAAAAGAATGGCAGTGGGCCCTTCCTTCCTTCCTTCCTCCCTTCCTTTCTTCTTTCCTTCCTTCCTTCCTCCCTCTCTCTTTTTTTCTTTTTAAGATACTGAAAGATTGAAAAAGTAAAGCTTTAAAATTCTGAGGGAAACTGTTCTTCAACTTAGAATTCCAACATAAACTAGAGGTTGCATGTGATGGCAAATTTTTTTTAAAACTTGAGAATGAAACTTTTCTTTAAAAAACTGCCTTTTCGGGGCGCCTGGGTGGCTCAGTTGGTTAAGCAACTGCCTTCGGCTCAGGTCATGATCCTGGAGTCCCTGGATCGAGTCCCGCATCGGGCTCCCTGCTCGGCAGGGAGTCTGCTTCTCCCTCTGACCCTCCTCCCTCTCATGCTCTCTGTCTCTCATTCTCTCTCTCTCAAATAAATAAAATCTTTAAAAAAACAAAAAAACAAAAAAACTGCCTTTTCTTGCTTAAGAAGTAATGGAAGACATAATCTACTAACTGGAGGGAGGAGCTAATAAGAAGGGGCCATGGGTTGTAACCCAAGAGAGAGGCAAAGGAAAATTTAAGTGAGTCTTGGGAGGAGGGTTGGCAATAGCTCTAAATTGGAACAAGAGAAGAGGGTTAAGGAGGGATTTCCCAAGGGGGAAACTGGACTTAGGGGATTTTATAATATGTCTATCTGTACAAAGAAGAGAACTATAGTTTGGGATTGAGATTGAGAATTGGAAGTCATACATGCATAGAGAAGCTAGCTAACTAAAAACAAAATGCCACTATTAACTCCAAGGAAAACAAGAAAGTAAAGCTCATTGTACACTATCTTAAAGAGCTTTGAAAAATGTTGAGTGAAAACACTGGGAAAATGGAGGAGGGGTCTTGGGTATAGAGTAAGGGGTATTTTAAGAGAGTGCAATCTTCATCTTCCATACAAGTAAGACAATAAATAATACCTGAAATTGAAAGGTCAAGAAATATAAGTAAGAACAAATTTATTATAAAAGTCCATAGTAGAAGAAACAGACCAAAGTTTCCAAGAAGTTGCATCTGGGCAACAGAATTCAGAAGTAGAATATTTCCAATGGCTGTTTTTTGATTTTTCATTTTGTTTTTGTGTTTTTCTGTTATGAAGGAGGGCCACAAGCTTTGAGGTACAATTTTAGTTTAGTTTAGTTCATGTACTATTTTGATGAAAATGGATATGAAATAAAAATATTTGACTTTGAATTTACCTTTAGAGAAAATTGATCATTTGGTATTGGTCTTATTTTATCATACAGAATTTTTTTAAATAACATACATATTAGCTATTTTTTCTAGCTTATCACTACTATGGATGTAGAGAGCATATTTTCTACACGTTTATCAAGTTATTCCCCTTCTAGTATTTTAAGCCAGGTCTTTATCATAATCTTGATTCTGTGACATTCATTTATTCACTCATTCAGTCATTCTTTCTACAAATATTTATTCAGCCAGCACCCATCTAGGCACTGGGGATATAGCAGTGAACATAATAGATTCTCACAATAGTTATTCTCTGCTGACATCAAGGTTTTATTCTGGGAGTGTAGAGACAGTGTGACCTTGACCAAGTCATGTAATCTATTTGAGCCTTGGATTCCTAATCTGTAAAATGGGCATAATATTACCTACCCATTATTCTAAAATGAATTTTGAGAATGTGTCCAGATTAAAATTTTCCTGTGCTAAAGAAAGTATCTCACAAAGCAGTACTTCAATACTCAAAGTGTCAATTTCACAATTATTTCTAGCACTCACAAACTGAACTTTTGGGGATAAGGCCATCAACAGCACAAAATGACCACCACATTTCTCTTTAGTGCTAATAGGCAGTTTTCTCAATTCTGCATCCAGTCACTCAGTTTTGTCTAAATATTGATGTTATTTGTAGAATATGCAGTCCATACCCATTCCATTCTTTTTCTCTGCTTATGAAAAAACAATCTAATAAAACTATTCAAAATCAAAATGCACTCAACCGCATATGATGCAAAATAATGATTCTGCTGAACACAGCAGCTATAAAATATACTCCAATTCCCTGCCTATCAGCTTGGATTCTGAGACTATTTTGTAAGTATGCAGAGACAAGCCTTTTTTATATTTATTGGAAGGTCAAGAGTTTTGGAAGTGGGGAGGTATAAGGCAGACAGGAATATATTATCATGTATTTATTAAACAATTTATTGGAAAGAGAAACATACCAGGCACATTGCAAAGTATGAGGCAACTACCTGTGACTTCTACCACCCTGGTTTATGCCACTATCCCGCTTCTTAGCTTGACAACCACAATAGCGTCCAGATTGGTTTTCCTGCTTCTTCTTTGCCCCCTAGTCCATGAAGCCATCAGCTAGAGTAACTCATTGAAAATATGAGCCATATCATAACATTCCTCTGCCCCAAACCTCCATTGTCTTCCCCAAAATGGCAAGTTCCCTGCAATAATCTAGAAAAAGTATTTGTTGACTGCAAGAATCAATCAATCAATCAATCAATCAATCAATCAATTAATAACCAGTGAAACTTGGGTCATACATACAACTGGATGCTTACCCTCAGTGACTTGTTAGGTGTTAAAATCAGAAAAAAAAAAAAAAAAAAAAAAAAAAACCAATCAGAACATTAGAAAACAATTCAGTCTTGGGATCCAGAACAAACAGTGTGAATAAGGACTTTCTGAGAAATTAGAAAAAAGAAGTTCATGTAGGCCATAGTGGTTTTAATTCCTTGTATAGCAGAACATACCAGGACTGAATTAAGATACTGACTTGATGTGTCAAATTTAGAAGTGACAGGCCCATCTTGAAGGTGGTAGACAAACTTGAGCTCAAGTAAACTCTTATCTGGCATCCAGTAAATTGCAACTTGATTAAGTGGTGTCTTTGCACATATATAATACAAATCCAATTAATATTCTCATTAGTCTTTCAGACCTTGAATTCAATTGCAATTCAACAAGAAGAGATTAAATTATACATGACATCAGGAGAGAATTGGTTCTATTTTTATTGCATTCTAATTATTTGAAAATTGGTAATCTATGTACATATGGCAACCTCCCAGTGACATGAATATTGGATTAAGTGAAACACCCTGGCATTAACAACTAACTGACCTGATTTCCTCTAATGAGATAGAGATGTCATGGGCCTTTCATCACAGGCTGCAATCCTTCTACAGATTTCTTGGCAAAGAAAGAAGGAAAACATATTCTATAAAAGGGTGATTTTCAAGCCATGTCTGCCTCTTTCACCAGCAAACTTTCAGTTCTAGACCACTGCCTGCTGTTTGTTTGGCTGACTTCTGAAATGGACTGGTTGGTTCTCAGGTACCAGAATATGATCACCAAAGAGACAATGAAACAATTCATTTAAATAAATAAATAAGTAAATAAATGTGTGTATAAATATATCAGGGAAGTTCTCCTAAGTAAAAGACATTATCAGTTTAAGTAAACCTTAGAATAATGTTTCTGAAATTTCAGTTATTCACAACCACCTCTAATATCTTTATCAAAATCCATAATTATGTTAATGTTATTTTTCTTAAATTACTTCATTTAATTTACACTTAAATATATTATGTTTAAAGGGGATATTATATCACTACCAAATTGCAAATAAGTATTATTTGCCATAAAGAGGGAACTATAAATATAAACACAATGAAACAACATTGTTTTGAAGTTTTGGATCTGAGCTCAGAACTGTTAGCTCTTTTCAAAGAAGAGACACAAAAAAATGGTTTTTGATGCATTCAAGACTGGCACCAAAAGGAGACCATCTCATATCTATAATCAAAGGGTTGAACTAGGATTTGGAAGGGTATATATACCTCCCTAATACTATGTTAGTAATGATTATCCATATATCACCAAAAAGTATCTTTCACCATCATGATACTTTCATTAAACTTTGGGAAACCATGATTTAGAGCAATGATTTTCATTTTTTATTTAACTATAACCCACTCTTCATACATCGGGACAACACACAGATGCAGATACAGAAATACACAACTGAAACAAAGTTTTGTGAAACAATACTTACCTTACCATATGCAATGCACTCTAAAACCTTTTCCTATCTCATTAACAATGCACAAAAATTATTTCTTAATCCAATAATGGCATATGACAAATAGTTTGTAAAACACCAACTTGGAGGGATGGGTTAGAGTGGTGTTATTCCCATTTTAATATTTGGGATGCTAACATAATGCAATTTGCCCTAACAGAAGTATGAATTACAAGATGGTGAGAAATCAAAGAGCTACATTAATTTTAGAAATTTCCACATTATCTTTCATAGAGACTAGTTTTTCGTCACAATTCCTATCCTTGCCTTCACGAAGAATCTGTTATGTATCTGTTTTACGTGCATTAACCAAAGTGTATCTGTAGAACATTAGATTCATGAAATATTAATAACATTAATTAATAAAAATAGATTCCAAAGTGTGTGTGTGCATATAATGGCAGACTAAACAAAATTTAGAAATTTTTAAAATATATTTTTATTATTTTTTTTAGAGAGGGAGGGGGAAGGAGAGAGAGAGAGAGCGTGTGCAGGGTGGAGGGGCAGAGGGAGAGGGGGAGAGAGAATCTTAAGCAGGCTCCACACTCAGCATGAGCCTGTAGCAGAGCTTGATCTCACAACCCTGAGATCATTACATGAGCCGAAATCAAGAGTTGGTCACTTAACCAACTGAGCCATCCACATGCCCCTTAAAATATATTTTAAAAATCGGTATCTTTACTACAGGACTTTTCAGAATTTTTAAAATGCTAATGAGCATTGTTAATTACCCCAGAGGGGCATGCTATCAAGTGTTTTGCAAAATGTTTTGAGCATGAAATATTTTCTAGGTAGAACATATCAGAAGATATATATTTCTTTTGATGCATATTGGCAAATTGTGCTATTGTTTTCATTTTTTCCCTATTCTCCATCCCCCTATCATGCTCTTTGCTTCTGCTAAATGAGTAATCACTCTTTCTTGAATACAATACAAACTTTTCATCTCCATTCTTATTCACAGCACTTCCTTCCCTGCTAGCTCATGTTCAACTGTTAAAATGCATCTATTCTCCACACAAGGATCTGCACACAAAATAGCCAAAAAGTAGAAACAATCCAAATGTCCATCAACAAATGGGTAGTTAAGCAAGATACAGTACATCCATACAATGGAATACTATTTAGCAATAAAAAAGAGTAAGGTAGTGTTATATCTACATCAATCATCTCAAACATTAAATAAAAAAGCCAGATACAAAAGGCCACATATCACATGAAAGCATTTGTACAACATTTTCAGAAAAGGAACACCTATAAGGACAGAAAGTAGATTATTGGTTCCCTAAAACTGTGGTGGGATTGTGGAGATTGGTCAACTAATCTTTGACAAAGCAGGAAAGAATGTCCAATGGAAAAAAGACAGTCTCTTCAACAAATGGTGTTGGGAAAATTGGACAGCCACATGCAGAAGAATGAAACTGGACCATTTCCTTACACCACACACAAATGGGCGCCTGGGTGGCTCAGTTGGTTAAGCCACTGCCTTTGGCTCGGGTCATGATCCTGGAGTCCTGGGATCGAGTCCCACGTCGGGCTCCCTGCTCAGCGGGAAGTCTGCTTCTCCCTCTGACCCTCCCCCCTCTCATGTGCTTTCTCTCTCTCATTCTCTCTCTCTCAAATAAATGAATAAAATCTTTAAAAACAAAAATAGACTCAAAATGATGAAAGACCTAAATGTGAGACAGGAATCCATCAAAATCCTTGAGGAGAACAGAGGCAGGAGCCTCTTCAACCTCAGCTGCAGCAACTTCTTCCTAGAAACATCGCCAAAGGCAAGGGAAGCAAGGGCAAAAATGAACTATTGGGACTTCATCAAGATAAAAAGCTTTTGCATAGCAAAGGAAACAGTCAACAAAACCAAAAGACAACCAAAGGAATGGGAGAAGATATTTGCAAATGACATATCAGATAAAGGGCTAGTATCCAAAATCTATAAGGAACTTATCAAACTCAACACCCAAAGAACAAATAATCCAATCAAGAAATGGGCAGAAGACATGAACACACTTTTCTGCAAAGAAGACATCCAAATGGCTAACAGACACATGAAAAAGTGCGCAACATCACTCGGCATCAGGGAAATCCAAATCAAAACCTCAATGGGATACCACCTCATACCAGTCAGAATGGCTAAAATAAACAAGTCAGGAAATGACAGATGTTGGCGAGGATGCAGAGAAAGGGGAACCCTCCTACACTGTTGGTGGGAATGCAAGCTGGTGCAGCCACTCTGGAAAACACTATGGAGGTTCCTCAGAAAGTTGAAAACAGAGCTACCCTATGCTAACAATTACACTACTGGGTATTTACCCCAAAGATACAAATGTAGTGATCCAAAGGGGCACATGCACCCCAATGTTTATAGCAGCAATGTCCACAATAGCCAAACTACGGAAAGAGCCTAGATGTCCATCAACAGATGAATGGATAAAGAAGAGGTGGTATATATATACAGTGGAATATTATGCAGCCTTCAAAAAAAATGAAATCTTGCCATTTGCAATGACATGGATGGAACTAGAGTGTGTTATGCTAAGTGAAATAAGTCAATCAGAGAAAGACAAGTATCATATGATCTCACTGATATGAGGAATTTGAGAAACAAGACAGAGGATCATAGGGGAAGGGAGGGAAAAATGAAACAAGACAAAACCAGAGAGGGAGACAAACCACAAGAAACTCTTAATCTCAGGAAACAAACTGAGGGTTGCTGGAGTGGAGGGGGGTGGGAGGGATAGGGTGGCTGGGTGATGGACATTGGGGAGGGTATGTACTATGGTGAGTGTTGAGAATTGTGTAAGACTGATGAATCACAGACCTGTACTCCTGAAACAAATAATACATTTTATGTTAATAAAAAAAATGCAAATGGGCAGAAGAGATCCTATCAGGGTAATGGAAATGTTCTAAAACTGGATGGGCATGTTAGTTGCACAACATGATGAATTTACTAAAACTACTGAATTGTATACTCAAAATGGATAAATTTTGTGTAATATAAATTATTCCTCAATTAAAGTTACTAACAACCAGCCAGCCAGCTGGTTGGCCAATCAACCATCCATCCATTCATACATTCTTCCTTCCTTTAAGATTCTTTCATGCCTCAAGCTGAATGTGGCCTTTCCCTGTCTTGAAAGAATACATCATTGTTTTTATATATCTTGTACCCTTGTTGTGTGCCTTCCAACCCTTCCTTGTATGGTATTTGAGTATTTGTCTAATATCCTTACTGGACTGCAAGTTTTTGTAAACACAGTCTATACTGGACCGCTCCATGTAAAAATATTATAGAATCTCACTATAGGAAGCAAATACTATCTAATGAGGTGAACAGTAATAAAAATACATGTGAAAATGCCCAGTGGTGTGGGTATTCTTAAATTGGCTGCTCTGAAATGAGAAACATACCTCTTGTTATTTAAGTTTAAAAAGTAGTTTAATACCTCAACACATCAGCTACTAATTCAAGGAATAATAATAATAATAATAATAATAAAAACAATAGCAAAGGCAGCAACATCAGGAGCAGTTACCTTACCAAATGCTCACTTCAGGTGCTTCTCATTCTGTGGATATTATTCCAGAGAAAGAAACTAGACACAGTGAAGTTCAGCCACTTATCTTAAGCTGGGTGCCCTGGACGACCCAGATCCTGAGGCAGATTCCTCATGCAAATGGCTGATGGAGGGAATGCTTTTCAGAGAAACTAAAAATGAGATGTAGGAAGCAAGAAAGAAAGGAGAAGGAGGTAGGATGTTTCTGGGGAAGTCTAGTTTTAGTCTAATCCATGGGGAGCTCTGGAAGAGAAATAGGAGAGCAGAGTCTGTCCTGTCTTGACGCAAGACTTAAATATACCTACGATCCCAAGTCCTGTGTGTGTGTGTGTGTGTATGTAACTCCCGGGTATCCTGGCTACAATCACCCAAGGTAAAGTCACAGACTTCGGTAGACATTAATAGCATCTGCTAATGCTCTTGGCTCAAATCACACCCTTAGTAAGCATACCTCAGAGTCACACTCCAACAATTCTGATCTCTACATCAGTGCTTTTAACTCCCTACCTTTTTTTTTTTACTTCAGTATCACATTTTGTTATGTTCTGTCCTTAAAACACACACACACACACACAAATGCACAAACCCTCCCTGTTATGGCCTAGGTCAATCCATTAACATCTATTTTTAAATTAAATATTAATTCAGACTAGGATAACAAAGTCAAGCCTATTTAATACCCTTCTTTAATCTTGCTTTTAATGAATAGATAAAAATAATTTTTAATGACATGCATTATTTAAATCTCATCTGACGAACTTGGATGTTGCTTGAAAACAGTTGACTTCTTCCAGCATTTTAAATATTCCCCACTCCAAATCTCCTTTAGACTAAAATTTTCTGTGAATAAAGATTTGCTCAGAAGCTTGGTTCAGACAATGCCCCAATCACTACACATTCCAAATGAGTCTGTCTGAATTTCAGAGAAATTACTATGTCTTTTTAAATTTTTTAAATCTGAAATAAAATCATAAAGGCAAGTGAAATTTGATGTTCGAAACTACAATCTAAACAACAAACAAACAAAACCAAAGCCTGACATAATGCCTGTTATCCAGCATTGCACAAAAGAACTGGCTTCGTTCCAACAATGGTATGACTTATTGCAGTAATACAAAGCACTGTTTATAAAGAATGACAAACTCGAAGTGAAAATTGCTCAGTCTGAGCCCCTGGAGCCTATGTTCATCCATTCTGTCCTTCCCCCAATTCAGCATCCTTTCCATTGAAATGTAGACATTCAAAGGGATTTCTACCTTGCTACTTATCTTGTATACCTCTCTTTTCCCCTTATCTCTCTTATTTTGCCTATTTTGAAAGCCAGGCTCAGAGCCCTCAGCTGTGGAATAGCCAAGAGTTCAGAACATTTGGAGTCAAAAGAATGTTTGATTGTGTGTGCATTTCATGCAAAAAATTAAAATGCTACCCTGGATGCCTGCATGTGATAAGGCCACCGTGTCCTGTTACAATGACACAGTCATTAGTTGAGTAGGTGAGAATTAACATGGCTTGAGCATATTATGTGATAAATGGTACCCCAAACTGGTTACATCTTGAGCCATGAAAGTGACAAAATGGGGAGATAAGGTATATTGCTTTGGGGTAAAGGAAATATGAGGCCAAAACCAAGTCCCTGGATGTATTTTCTCTGAAAAGGGAATCTCATACACTGAGGCATCTTCTATCCTATTTTAAACCATAGCCAGAAACGTTTCTCTTCAATGAGAAATTTGCAAAACACTTCCCCAGGGATTCCTGATGTCTGTCAGAAACCTCTCTGTATATTTCTTTCCATTCACTGGAGAGATGAGAAGGGAGGTAGCATTTGTGAAATATGCTTATGCTTTTCATCTGTTATTTAATTTTTACAATGAATCTTTGGGGATATTATTATCCTGACAAGAAAACTGAATTACATTAAAAATAAAACAAAAAGTAAAAGAATTAATACAGATTCACTGAAGAACAGAGCTTAGAGTCAAATCCAGACCCTTTTGACCCAGAAGTTCATGTTCTTTCCACTCTTTCATGCTGCCTATAGCTTAACACAACACTTCCCAAATGTGTCCTGTTGAGATATTAATGCGAAGCAAGCATTGTTAAGAGTTTAGCAAGGCCAGTTCGTTTATAAGACTTTCCAACACTTTTAATATGTCTAAGTATATTCTGTGTCTGCACCAGGGACCTACAGTTCAGTGTTTCTAAACTCCAGGACCTTAGAGGCCTTTTCCTCCCTGACGTTCAAACTCTACTGAAAATACTTTAGAAACTGGTATTACTCCAGGAGTACTCTACAAGAAGAAAAGAGAGAAGAGAGACCCAAAGGGCTTAAGTTTTTATTTATTTATTTATTTATTTTAAATTTATTTTTATTTTTTATTTTTTTAAAGATTTTATTTATTTATTCATGAGAGACAGAGAGAGAGAGAGAGAGGCAGAGGGAGAAGCAGGCTCCCAAGGAGCAGGGAGCCTGATGTGGGACTCGATCCCAGGACCCTGGGATCATGACCTGAACCGAAGGCAGACGTTTAACCATCTGAGCCACCCAGGCGCCCCAGGGCTTAAGTTTTTATTTCACAGACTTCTGCATTGCCCAATTAAAAAAAATATATATTGTATTTATTTATTTGAGAGCAAAAGTGAGAGAGAGCATGAGCAGGGGCAGAGGGATAGGGAGAAGCAGGCTCCCCTCTGAGAAGGGAGCCTGATATGGGGCTTAAACCCAGAACCCTGGGATCATGACCTGAATCAAAAGCAGATGCTTAACCGACTGAGCCAGCCAGGTGCTCCTGAATTGCCCCAAATTTTATGAACTTGTATTAATTTGGGAAAGAAAATACAAAGTATCATTTATATGAACCAAGATAATATCATTATAATAATACTAATAACACTATGTATATTCTCATTAGAATGTATTTATAAATATATGAAAGTAGATATGCACTCAACCAAGTTCCGTATCTCTAATAATCACTATGTAAAGGCAGACATGAGAATATACTCATGTAAAAAAAGAGAATATATTCATGTAATGTCTGATGAGTATTATAATAATAAAGCAATAATAGAGTTATGTAAGGCCAGGCGCTGTCCTAAGGACCTGGTATATATTAATTCATTTAATCATCATAACAACACTCTGAGACAAACATTATTTTCTCCACATGACAGATGAGGAACCTGGGGCACAGGTAAGTTCATTTATTTCTCAGAAGTCCTACTGGTGACTTGCTTAACCAAGTGTACAGCAGAACCTGGTACCAAATGCTCTTCTACTGACTCTATACTGCTTATGACCTTCACTTAAGACTATTTTGCAAAGGAGTCTAGATGCCTTTGGAAGGTTTCTTTAGACTAATAAGGGCTCCTACTATTGTACTTCTCTTCTTTAATGTCCACCCCCACCTTCCCCACCTTCTACCCCCTTGTTACTGGAAATTATATATATAATATATAAAATTATATATATAAATTATATATATAATATATAAATAATTTAGAATAAAAAACTATAAAATTTGATATAGCAATGTCAAATTAATATTTAATAGTCATTTATCTGACTTCCCTATTCACAGTCATTTGCTGAGTATCTACTAAGTACTGCTGCGGGGATATAAGCAATCATTAAAAACCTCCTGCCCAAAGAAAGCTATTTGGATCTACTGCGGAGGAAAGATGCTTGGCTACCAGAAGCTGGGTGTGCTCCACCAGTGGCAGGATATGTGTGGACTCATGCACAGCCTCTCACAAGGTCTTGCTTGTTCCCAGAGTCATATGCACAGCTATAGAGTGACTGGCCCAGAGGCAGCCAAGAGCTCAGCACTGACTCAGAGCACGGCTGCCCTGCAAGGTGCTAACTGAACCTATAACCTGCCTTTTTTTTTTTTTTAATTTTCTGTGAAGGTTTAACCATGCACAGATGTGTGCTTAGGCTATAAGCAAAACACAGGCAAAACAACATAAGATGAAAGAAACTTAAAATAGAGGCCACGATCACTATTTTAAAAAAAAGAAAAAAATGGACTAACCTCTTAGACTCAATTTTGAAAAAGGATTGACAATTATTAATAAAAATAAGAGCAAATGCTTAGACAGTGCTTATCCTGAGCGAGGCACATCAGGTGCTTTATATATTATATATATAATATATATATTAATATATTATATATATTAACTCATTTATCCTCAAAACCCTACCATACCAATACTATTATTATCTCCTTTTTACTGACGAGGAACCCGAGGCACAGAAAGGATAAATGGTGTGCTCAGGATTACAAAGTGGGTAAATGTCTGGACTGAGGTTCAAAGTCGGGCCATCAGACCCCAAGATGCAGGCTCCTAACACCATCAGGCCACACAAGTATGGGTGGAGTGGCCCTTCTCGGCTGGCTACCGTACTTGATATCGTACATACCGCAGCTCACTATTCTTCACGGGAATGCACTGAGGTTGGTCTGATCTCCACTTCTTGGGAAGAACTAACTATTAGATAACTAATACTGGCAGAGTGTGGATGAAAACACAAGACTGAAAAGGAAGGAAGGAAGGAAGGAATGGAAGGAAGGAAGGAAGGAAGGAATGGAAGGAAGGAAGGAAAGAATGGAAGGAAGGAAGGAAGGAAGGAAGGAAGGAAGGAAGGAAGGAAGGAAGGAAGGAA
>NW_023270323.1:64741812-64741961 GCF_011800145.1 Mirounga leonina | reverse complement strand
GAAGGAAGGAAGGAAGGAAGGAAGGAAGGAAGGAAGGAAGGAAGGAACGGAAGGAGGGAGAGAGGGAGGGAAGAAAAAAAGGAAGGAAGGAAGGAAGGAATGGAAGGAGGGAGAGAGGGAGGGAAGGAAAAAAAGGAAGGAAGGAAGGA